>NC_057800.1:322731694-322905357 GCF_018294505.1 Triticum aestivum
CACCGCCCAGGGCCCCGGCGACCTCACCATCCTGGCCTCCGCCGCACCCACCGCTGCAAGTCCCTTGCTGACCTCTCCCTCGCCTCATCGCTGTCGACCTGCAGAGGGACCCGCCATGGCTACTCTCGTCTTCTGGTCGCGTCGCCCGCGCCCAGATTCGGCGCTCTCAGCATGCCCACACACGGATCCCCCCATCCCCGACCTCTCCTGCAACCTCTTCTCACTGGGGGACCTCGAACCCCGTCGGCACGAGCGCCTTCAGAACTCCATGGACAGCCTCCCCTGATTCGACTTCCTACGCTGCCCGTTTGACCTCCAGCTCCAGTCCCTCATCGCTCACCGCTGCCATTGCCTCTGCTTCGCGCCCGGCTGTCCACTGCCTCCTCTGTATCGTGGAGCCTCATCCGCTCGCACCCTCTTCTTCGAACGAGAAAGCCAGCGCTGCGCCCTCATTGACTTGTCCCAGCGCCAGTGTGGACGAGTGTCGCGTCGCCCTCGTTCCTCCTCTTCTCGCACGCGCATGGGCTCCCGCGTCGCCAGGCCCAGCATCGCCTGTCCGCGTCAAAGCCTGGCAGTGACCGGCCCAGGCGCTTCCTCCCAAGCCAGCCTCCTTCACCAATGGGCCGAAGCCCATGGTGAGGAGTCGCCCAGACCCTATGCACTATTGGTCCGGCCTTTGTTTCGACCCATTCTTGTTTTTTTCAGTTATGCGAAATTGTAAATTTTCCAGAGGAGAGCAGTTTTGCAGAAAAACCCCTGCTGTCCATGCATCGGACTGAAGTGATTTATATATGTAAAATGACTAGAATTTTGTCTAGGTTCTTAATATCCAACTTTCATCCATGTTTAAAATGTTTAAAATGCTGTTTGATTAAGTTTTCTCTAATAACATGTTTAAATGCTTTATTTCATAACTACATAACCTTAACTCAGAATTTAATAAACTTTATAGGTAAATGAGGTAGAAAAATGCCTAGTTTAACATGGTGCACTCTTTTTGCATGTTTAACAACTCTAAAATTGTGTTTAGGGCAGAACAGTACCAAACCTAAAATATGCACATGAGGAGTTTCCGGACTTGCTGTTTTGTTGTTCCGGCCTCATTTAAACTTGCCTAGATAGGTAGTTTTCATTTGCTTCACCCTCTTGTCATGTTTAACAACATTTAATATTGTTGGGTACATAAACGAGAGAGAACTAAATAATGGATGTGGTGTTCCATCAATATGCAACTCGTTGCATATTGGGCTCCACTTAACTTGTAGTTTTCTTTGTGCACTTTGCCATGCCATGCCTCATTAAACCGGACATGCATCATACTTTGTTGTGCATCATGCCATGTTTATGTGGTTGTTGTTTACTATGTTGTTTGCTTATGTCCGGTGTGGCTTCTTCGGGTTAGTTCCGATAACGTCGCGTTTGTGAGGATTCATTCGACTTCGTCCGTTTGTCTTCTTCATGGACTCGTTCTTCTTCCTTGCGGGATCTCAGGCAAGATGACCATACCCTCGAAATCACTTCTATCTTTGCTTGCTAGTTGCTTACTCTATTTTCTATGCCGCATTACCTACCACTTGCTATATCATGTCTCCCATATTGCCATGTCAAGCCTCTAACCCACCTTGCCTAGCAAACCGTTGTTTGGCTATGTTACCGCTTTTGCTCAGTCCCTCTTATAGCGTTGCTAGTTGCAGGTGAAGATGAAGTTTGTTCCATGTTGGAACATGGATATGTTGGGATATCAAAATATCTCTTATTTTAATTAATGCATCTATATACTTGGTAAAGGGTGTAAGGCTCGGCCTTATGCCTGATGTTTTGTTCCACTCTTGCAGCCCTAGTTTCCGTCATACCGGTGTTATGTTCCGTGATTTTGTGTTCCTTACACGGTTGGGTGTTATGGTGTGACGCCCCGAGACCGTTGTGCCAGGTGTCTTCTAGTTAGTCGTTGTTGTTGCCATGTCATTTGCTTGCGTGTTGCATGTTGCCATGTCATCCTCCGCATTGCATCATCATGTTTTCAAAACTTGCATCCGTCCAGGTTTCCCCTAGTTCTTTCCGTTTTCCGTTCTGAGTCAAGATACACTTGCACGCGCCCGCGACACGTCCGAAATATTATTTTATAAGTGGTCGGAAAATGTTCTCGGTATTGGTTGAAAGTTGGCATGCAGTGTTGTTGTGTTGCAGGTAGGTCGCTTGCCAAGTTTCATCGCATTCGGAGTTCGTTTGACGCCCCAACGGATAACTATAGCGGCATATAGTCGGTCAAATCGTCGGATGTTTTCGGTCTCCGAAAACCGTTGCCGGGCTGCCTTCTCCTCTCTCCTCTCAGCTCATCGCACTCTGCACAGCCCACCTGCGGTCCATCTAGTCTCCCTCTGTGTGGAGCCGCACGATCGCGATCCGAGGATCCGAAAACCCAGCTAAACCATAGCCCCTTCCTATTAAAGCAGCCACCCTTGCCATTTTGGGCATCCCTAGCCCCTAAACCTACCCCTTCTAGCCTCCTCTCACCTCCAGCCGTTGCATCTTCCTCGAAATTCGGGCCCCAACCCACAGCCGCCACCTCCACCTTCCAGCCGCCGCCTCCAACCTCAAATCCGTTGCTGGCCACCCCTCCAGCGCCATGTGGCGGGGTCCTAGTGGCCAGCCGCCACCACGCGGAAGCCCGCAGGCAATGGGAAGGCGCCACACGTCCTCCCCGCGCCCCACTTCGCCGCCGCCCTACAGGCCCGCATCCGGCCCGCCGTTGCCGATCTGGGCCCGAAGCCGCCCGTTGCAAGCCCGCGCACACCCGAGCTCGTCGCTGCCTCGCTCGTCGGAGGAGCCCGGATCTCGACCTCCTCCTCACGCCGGCGACAAGTCCAGCCCCGTCCTCACCGGCAACGTTGCCGGAGCCACCACCCTCGCCGGCGAACCCCAGGAAGGAGCCCCGTCGCCCTCTCCCTCCTCCCTGACATGTCCCTCTCCTTCCTTCTTCATCCTCTCTCTCCCGCACAGGTCGTCATCATCGGTGGAGATCCGCGCCTCCCTGCCGTCTGGCCTCGCCGCCGACTGGATCTGGCGCACCGAAGACGGATCCGCCGCCCAGCAACCCGTTTCGGTCCTAGCGAGCGCCACCGGACCCCGCCCTCGCCGGAGCATTGCTGTGCCGCTGATATGGTCCTCTGCTCATGCGGCGCGAGACGAGGACGACATCCAGGCCGCCCCCTCGCCCTGGTGGGCCTCGCTCAGCCTCAAGGCCAACCCAACTTCTGCTGCGGCCTCCTCACTGATTGGTCTTGGCCCATGGTGAGAACAGCCCCGGCGCCCAACTTTTTTTTTCTTGTTATCGGGCCAGCTAGTTTCGGCCCAGTGCAGTTTTTCCCAGTATTGTGAATTTGCTAATTAACTGGGGAATTATAGCTTTACAGAAAAACCCTCTAACTGCATGCATATAATTACTCACAAACCGTGCATCGGTTTAAAATGATCTATATATGTAAAATGCTTAGAATTGTGTCTAGTTTCATAATATCCAACTTTCAACCATGTTTAAAATGTTTAAGTTGTTGTTTGCATTTATTTGCTCCATTGCCATGCTAAAATGCTTTAATTCATAACTTAAAAACCGTAGCTCCAAATTTAATAAACTTTGTTTGTAAATGCGGTAGAAAAATGCATAGTTTAACATGGTGACTTTACTTTGCATGTTTACTAACTCTAAAATTATGTTTAGGGCAGAACAGTACCAAACCAAATATATGCATATGAGGATTTTCCGGACTTGTTGTTTGTTGTTCCAGCCTCATTTAAACTTGCCTAGATAGGTAGTTTTCATATGCTTCAGCCCTTGCCATGCTAACAAACATTTAATATTGTTGGGTACATAAATGAGATCAAACTAAATAATCAAATGTGGCGTCCGGCAATATGCAATTCATTGCATATTGAGCTCCACTTAACTTGTAGTATTGTTTGTGCACTTTGCCATGCCATGCCTCATTAAACCGGACATTCATCATACTTGGTTGTGCATCATGCCATGTTTATGTGATGGTTGTTTCCCATGTTGTTTGCTTGTTTCCCGTGTTGCTTCTTCGGGTTAGTTCCGTTAACGTCGCGTTTGTGAGGATCCGTTCGACTATGTTCGTTTGTCTTCTTCATGGACTCGTTCTTCTTCCTTGCGGGATCTCAGGCAAGATGACCATACCCTCGAAATCACTTCTATTTTTGCTTGCTAGTTGCTTGCTCTATTTCTATGCCGCACTACCTACCACTTGCTTTATCATGCCTCCCATATTGCCATGTCAAGCCTCTAACCACCTTTCCTAGCAAACCGTTGTTTGGCTATGTTACCGCTTTTGCTCAGCCCCTCTTATAACGTTGCTAGTTGCAGGTGTAGATGAAGCTTGTTCCATGTTGGAACATGGATATGTTTGGGATATCACAATACCTCTTATTTAATTAATGCATCTATATACTTGGTAAAGGGTGGAAGGCTTGGCCTTATGCCTGTTGTTTTGTTCCACTCTTGCCGCCCTAGTTTCCGTAATACCGGTGTAATGTTCCTTGATTTTGCGTTCCTTACGCGGTTGGGTGTTATGGGAACCCCTTGACAGTTCACTTTGAATAAAACTCCTCTAGCGAGGCCCAACCTTGGTTTTACCATTTTCCTCACCACCACCTACTTCTCCCTTGAGTCGGCCAACCCAAGGGTCATCTTTATTTTAACCCCCCTGGACCAGTGCTTGTCTAAGTGTTGGTCCGAACTAGAGCACCGTGCGGGACCATCCCTTGGCAACTTGGGTTATGTTGGTACATGTACGCTTAGCTTATCCGGTGTTGCTCTGAGAATGAGATATGTGCAGCTCCTATCGGGATGTCGGCGCATCGGGCGGCCTTGCTGGTCTTGTTTTACCATTGTCGAAATGTCTTGTAACTGGGATTCCGAGACTGATCGGGTCTTCCCGGGAGAAGGAATATCCTTCGTTAACCGTGAGAGCTTGTGATGGGCTAAGTTGGGACACCCCTGCAGGGTTTGAACTTTCAAAAGCCGTGCCTGCGGTTATGGGCAGATGGGAATTTGTTAATATCTAGTTGTAGAGAACTTGACACTTAATTTAATTAAAATGCATCAAGCGCGTGTGTAGCCATGATGGTCTCTTTCCGGCGAAGTCCGGGAAGTGAACACGGTTCTTGTGTTATGCTTGAACTTTAGTAGTTTCAGGATCACATCTTGATCACTTCTAGTTCACGACCATTGCATTGCTTCTCTTCTCGCTCTTATTTGCGTAAGTTAGCCACCATATATGCTTAGTGCTTGTTGCAGCTCCACCTCACTATCCTTTCCTACCCGTAAGCTTAAATAGTCTTGATCTCGCGGGTGTGAGATTGCTGAGTCCTCGTGGCTCACAGATATGTCCAAACAGTTGCAGGTGCCGATGATACCAGTGTAGGTGACGCAACCCAGCTCCAGTGGGAGCTCGATGAAGATCTTGTTTGTTGTGTTGTTTCGTTTCCTGTTGATTTGTAGTGGAGCCTAGTTGGGACGATCGAGGATCTAGCATTTGGGGTTTTCTTATTTTATTTTGGTTCCGTAGTCGGACCTTGTTTGTATTCTGGATGATGTATGTTTAACCTGTATTTGTGTGAAGTGGCGATTGTAAGCCAACTCTTTATCCCTTCCTTATTCAGTACATGGGATGTGTGAAGATTACCCCTCTTGCGACAAGCCTACCATGCGGCTATGCCTCTAAGTCGTGCCCCGACACGTGGGGGATATAGCTGCATCGTGGGTGTTACATATGGGGACCCCTTGACAATTCGCTTTGAATAAAACTCCTCCAGCAAGGCCCAACCTTGGTTTTACCATTTGCCTCACCACCACCTACCTTTTCCCTTGGGAGTCGCACTCCCGAGGGTCATCTTTATTTTAACCCCACCGGCCAGTGCTTCTCTAAGTGTTGGTCCGAAACGGGCAGCCTGCCGGGCCACCTCGGGGAAACTCGAGGGCTGGTTTTACTCGTAGCATGACCTATCCGGTGTTGCCCGGAGAGCGAGACATGTGCAGCTCCTATCGGGATTGTCGGCACATCGGGCGGCTTTGCTGGTCTTGTTTTACCATTGTCGAAATGTCTTGTAACCGGGATTCCGAGTCTGAACGGGTCTTCATGGGAGAAGGAATATCCTTCGTTGATCGTGAGAGCTTATGATGGGCTAAGTTGGGACACCCCTGCAGGTTTTGAACTTTTGAAAGTCGTGCCCGCGGTTATGGGCAGATTGGAATTTGTTAATATCCGGTTGTAGAGAACTTGACACTTAACTTAATTAAAGTGAATCAACCGCGTGTTTAGCCGTGATGGTCTCTTTTCGTCGGAGTCCGGGAAGAGAACACGGTCTCTTGTTATGCTTGAACGTAAGTAGCTTCAGGATCACTTCTTGATCACTATTAGTTGCTCGACCGTGCTTTGCATCTCTTCTCGCTCTCTTTTGCGTAAGTTAGCCACCATATATGCTAGTGCTTGCTGCAGCTCCACATCACTACCTTTTCATACCTTTGAGCTTAAATAGTCTTGAACGTGAGGGTGTGAGATTGCTGAGTCCCCGTGACTCACAGATACTTCCAAACAGTTGTAGGTGCCGATGATACCAGTGCAGGTGACACAACCTAGCTCGATGAAGATCTTATTCGTTGTGTTATGTCTTTTCTGGTTGATCAGTAGTGGCGCGTAGTTGGGACGATCGGGGATCTAGCATTTGGAGTTGTCTTCTTTTATTTTGGTTCCGTAGTCGGACCTTGATTGTATTCTAGATGATGTATGTTTAACTTGTATTTGTGTGTAGTGGCGATTGTAAGCCAACTCTTTATCCCTTTCTTATTCAGTACATGGGATTGTGTGAAGATTACCCCTCTTGCGACAAACCTACCATGCGGCTATGCCTCTAAGTCATGCCCCGACACGTGGGAGATATAGCCGCATTGTGGGTGTTACATCCGGGCAAACTCTAGATCTATATGTCCTATTTTTAGGGAAGGTCATGCCGAATTTTTGTATGACTTTGATGCATGCAAACATTTTTATAATCAATTTTTTATTAGTACCATGCAGACGTTCATGCTAGTCAGTGGAACGATGGTGGACAGGTGGTTGCAGTCGATGGTGGAGGACATGAAAGAAAATAACCTAACAGAGGTTTTATGTCTGTGTCGAAGCGCACCTGCTCATGACTGGTTTCATGGATGGCTATACTCGGTGGATAATTGAAGATGAGGATGATGATGTTGAGGACGTCGGCAGGGCAGGCAATGACGACACCGGACAAGATGAAGAGATGATCGATAATGGTGGCGAGGAAGAGGCCGGACATGGCGGCAGAGAAGGGGCCGGACATGGCGGAGGAAAAGGGGCCGGACATGGCAGCGGAGACAACGTGGACTCCATGCAGCAGAGTTCGTCGGTACTAAGTTCAATCGTGCGGGACCCTCATGTTCAAGCACTGCTTCGCAAGGAGACAAGTACTGGGAGAGCTGCTTCTAGAGGTGAAACAACTGGTGGTAGACTCGAACACTCCATTGTATGAAGGTTGCAATCCTGAGGTGACCCGCTTGTGTTTCACGCTCCAACTCCTGAAGACGAAGGCTAAAAACAAATGGACCGACACTAGCCTCGATGAGCATCTCAAGTACCTAAAGGATGTTCTTCCCGCGGTGAATCTATGTCCTACTAGTGTGGATGAGGCCAAGAAGACCGTGTGCCCTCTTGATCTGCCGCACGTTAGATACCATGCATGCATCAACGATTGCATAATTTATCGGAAGGAGCACGCGGAAAAAACAAGCTATCCGTTGTGCAATGCTTGTCGATACAAGAAGGCCAGGAAGAAATGTCCCCAGAAAGTTGTATGGTACTTATCGATCACTCCCCGTCTCTAGCGGTATTTCGTAGATCCCAAGGAAGCAAAGCTAATGCGCTGGCATGCGGAGAGGAAGAAGCCCAACGATGGAGATGATCCGAAGCTGAGACACGTCAAGGATGGAAGCCAGTGGAGAGTGTTGGGGATATGATTACTAGGGGTAAACCGGCTAGGAATGGCCGGGTTAGCTCCATGAAGATAGAAGCCCATTAAGACGTGAGGATGGTGGCGCTTTAAGAAGGCCCAAGGTCCAAAGGCGGGTTAAAGCCTGTAGATGTAAACCGAATCTGTCATGTAACTTGTATTGTAAGTTAGAGGAATAGAGACCGAGCCGGACATGGTTATGATCCGGCCTCGGGGCTCTATAAACCGGAGGGAGTCAACGTATGTATATAAAGGGACGACCCGGCCGCGGTTTAGGGAGGACAGACAACAACTCGAGAGCCAGGCAAAGCGGATTTGCTCCCTGGTCCTCGAAACCCTAGGAATACCAATCACAACTAGACATAGGCTTTTACCTTCATCGAAGGGGCCAAACTAGTATAAAATCCCTCGTGTCCCTTGTCCGGTTTAACCCCTTTAAGCTAACCCGTAGCGATGGCTCCACGACTAAGTCCTTTGACGAGGACATCTGACGTGACAAACCCATGATAGTTGGCGCCCACTGTGGGGCTATCGCACGGTGGTTTCGAGTTCTTGAAGGGCAGCTTTGATGGACTCAAGGGATACGCTGTTGGCCGGATGATGAAGAGTCGTCGCGGAAAGCTCTACATCGACGATGCAGGATGGGGTCCTGAGGCCGGTTCAATCGAATATGGGTACCGGGTCCCCTTTGGTGGGATTCACGTCTTCATCGGCAAGATCGGCGAACCGGGCCCTGAGACGGACACCTGCACCGACATCATTGAGATGGCTCAGCGTGCAAGCCCTTCCCCGGTTCAGCCCGCAGCAAGGCATGTTTTCGTAGGTGTCGTCCATGGGGCGGAATATGAGGATAGACCGGCGTCTAATGGAGAAACCATTGTTTGCTCTGATGACGAGTCTTCAACCGGAGAGACCGAATCACTTTATCAGTTGCAGGACGGCCGGATTAGTGGAGGTTCCGATGGCAACAGTATTCCGACCCCCCTCGATCTGCCAAACCAGGTCGCTATCTTCATGGCCGGTACACAACCAGCGCATCACTCATCCACCATCGCGGCAATGCTTTCTGGTTCAGCAACGTCAGCGGGAGCAGGGGGCTTAGCGCCGCCTCCCGTTCAAGTTTTGTTTGATTTGTTCGATGCTTTGGCAGCATTGATGGCCGCGGAGGTGGACGCAACAGCCCGAGATCAGCACATTGCGGAGATTGCAAAGGTGAAAGATCAGATAACTCAGGCTAAAGCGGACCTGGCAGCAGAGAACGCTAGGATGGCTACAGAACGGGCCAAATTGGAAGCTCAGGCCTACCAGCTTAGGTTGGACCAGAATGCCTCAGAGGAGGTCATAAGAAGAAGATACCAGTCGCACCTCCCACCGGGTTATGAGCCATGAAATCTCTTCAACACGCAAGGAGCAGGAACCAGTAACCAGCCAGTGGTAAACCGGACGGAGGCGCCGGGAATAGGAGTGCCGGTTCAGCCGCGCACGATGGACCCGCCTCGTCAGAACAACGTTGTACAGCAGTATGTTTCGACGCCCCCGAGGCATTACTCCAACCCGTTAGACAACATTGTGGCCGCCGCTTCACGATTAGCAGCACTTCCAGCTGACGGCGAGTCGCCAGTTGCGATTGAGACACGACGGGCCGGAGAGCTCCTTCAAACAGCTTTGAACCAGCAGCAGGCTTATTCGCATAGTCGCGAGAGGATTCATTCCACCCCCCGTCCGAGCCGGAGCTACAACAGGCACGTTGAAGATGAACCGGTTGTATCAAGCAGTGCACGTCATCGTAACTCGCCGCGAGGGCACAACCCGGCGGGTGGAGGTGCTAATGTGCAGGATGTGGTGGATCATGGTTGTGCACGTTGAGAGGCCGAGTTACCCGCTCTGCATGCAGCTCGTCAACCTACTCCGGTTCGGCCTACCGCTTCAAGAGAGCCAAGCATGGTCTTCAGTTCTTTAGGGGTGCCGCGCCTTACCCCCGCTTTGCGCAATATACGACTGCCCAAGGATTTTAAGGGCCCTCGTAAGGTACCCAATTACACCGCCGATTTGCAACCAGAGTCATGGGTTGAAAGTTATGGGATGGCAATGGAAATGTTGGATGTGGATGAAGCGGTGTGTGCTAAGTACTTCACCATGATGTTGGAGGGGACAGCTCGTACTTGGTTAAAGAGCTTACCGGCTAATTCTGTCGGATCATGGGCCGAATTGAATCACCGGTTTATCCAGAATTTTAAAGATACTTGTAAGCAACCTATGTCGATTGTGGACCTGGCCGCTTGTGTTCAAGAGGATGGAGTGTCTACAACCCATTGGGTGAAGCGGGTCTCAGCTATTCTGCATTCGTTGGATCACATCAATGCGGAAACAACAGTGTTAACATTGGAGGGCAATTACCGGTTTCTACCGCTAAAATAGAAGTTCGGAAGGCTCAAACGTCACTACAATGATATGGCAACGCTTATGGCCGCTTTTGTTAAATATGCCGATTCAGATAATACCAAAGACCCTAACTCGGAGGAGGACAAACCGGGGAAAGGGAAGAAGAACAGCAACACCAAGGGACAGCAGCATAACCCGGCAGGTCATGGGAACAATGGTAAGCGCAAGGTAGACAATAGTTTGGACTTTGTGGCTAACACCAATGCTCAGTATAACGGTCAGCGTCGTAAGGGAAAACAACCCCAGAGGGGTGGAGGTTCAGGCCCCAATCTGGAGCACCTGTTAAATCAACCTTGTCCAAAGCATGGATCAAAGGAGAGGTCAGCTTCACATCTTTGGAAGGATTGTTACATCATCCAAGAGTTTAAGAATTCCAATATGTTTCAATACGACAATGGCCCGCCCGGCGGTTAAGGAGGTGGTTTTCATGGGCCGGGTTATGGAGGCGGTAGCTCCGGTTCAGGATTTCAAGGCAATCAAACCGGACATAGCAATCAAGGGAACCAGGGCAACCAGGGAGGTTATAATCATCAGGGGAATCAACAGCAGTAGTCGGGTTATCAGAGCAATCTGAAGCAGTTGAATAGTGGGCAGTATCATGTCTTCACCACTAGCTTGTGTAAGCGTGATCAGAAGCTTCACAAGAGGGCCGTGAACTCTGTTGAACCGGCAGTGCCTCAGTATTTTCGATGGTCTGAGCAACCCATTTTATGGAGTTGAGAGGATCACCCACCCCGGGTTGATAATCCGGCTCATCTGGCTTCAGTGGTGGCACTTCAAGTTAGGGGGTATAAGTTCACCAAGGTGCTCATGGATGGGGGAAGAAGTATCAATATTCTCTACTATGACACCTTCTGCCGTATGGGGTTGACAGATAAGAATCTTAAACCGTCGAACACCGTTTTTCATGGTGTGGTGCCCGGTAAATCTGCATATCCAGTGGGCAAGATAGCTCTAGAGGTGGCCTTTGGAGATGATCATGATTCAAGGTCAGAAACATTGACTTTTGAGGTGGTGAAAATCAAGAGTCCGTATCATGCTCTGTTTGGGCGACCGGCTTATGCCAAGTTCATGGCGAGGCCGTGTTATGTTTATCTGCAGCTTAAGATGCCAGGTCCTAAGGGGACCATCATAGTACATGGGAGCAGGAAAATTGCTTTGGAATGTGAGGAAGGTGATGCGGCTTACACTGAGTCGGTTTGTGCCACGGAAGAGCTGAAGTTTTATAAAGACAAAGTTGATCCAGCAGACATGACTTCTTTGAAAAAGCCAACTATGGAGCACGATCCGGCGTTGAAGTTTAAATCAGCCACATACACCAAGAAGGTTGATTTTGTTCCTGGCCATTCCTCCAAGCAGTTCAGCATCAGTGCTAACCTGGATCCCAAATAGGAAGGCGCGCTCATCGAGTTCATCCGTGAGAACCGGGACATCTTTGCATGGAAGCCTTCTGACATGCCAGGTGTACCGAGGGAACTCGCTGAGCACACACTTAATATAGATCCTAAGTTTAAACTGGTCAGGCAGTTTCTCTGCTGCTTCAACGAAGAAAGGCGTAAGGCTATTGGTGAGGAGGTAGCTCGGCTGTTGGCCGCAGGGTTTATCGTGGAGGTTTTTCACCCTGAGTCGTTGGCTAATCCGGTGTTGGTTCTTAAGAAAAACGGCACTTGGCGTATGTGTGTGGACTATACAGATTTGAACAAGGCTTGCCCAGTAGATCCCTTTGCCCTCCCTCGTATTGATCAGATTATTGATGCTACGACGGGTTGTGACCGTTTGTGTTTTCTGGATGCTTATTCTGGTTATCCTCAGATCAAAATGGCAGTTAAGGACCAGGAGAAGACAACTTTTATAACTCCCTTTGGAGCCTTCTGCTATGTCTCCATGCCCTTTGGCCTCAAGAGTGCCCAGGCGACTTATCAACGTTGTGTTCAGAATTGTCTTCATAAGCAGATTGGGTACAATGTTCACGCATATGTGGATGATATTGTGGTAAAGTCCAGGAAGGAGGAAACATTGATAGATGACTTAAGAGAAACCTTTGATAACCTCCGGGTTTATAAGATGATGCTTAATCCGGACAAATGTGTCTTTGGTGTTCCGGCAGGCAAGCTCTTGGGTTTTCTGGTGTCTAACAGGGGCATTGAGGCTAATCCGGAGAAGATCACAGCTATCACCTCTTTGGCTAAACCGGCATGTATCAATGATGTTCAACGTTTGGTAGCCTGGATTGCGGCTTTGAGCCAGTTTATCAGTCGTCTAGGGGAGAAGGCTACCTTTATATCATATGTTAAAGAAAATGGATAACTTGGTCTGGAGTAATGCGGCTAATAAAGCGTTCGAGGATCTGAAGAGGCAGTTAGCTGAACCGCCTGTGCTTGCGGCTCCGATTGATAAAGAGCCTTTACTGCTATATGTGGCTACTAATACCAGGGTTGTTAGTGTGGCTATTGTTGTGGAGCACAAGGAGGCTGGAAAGGAATATTCAGTTCAACGGCCGGTTTATTATATCAGTGAGGTGCCTATCGAATCAAAGCAGAGGTATCCACATTGGCAAAAGCTGGTGTATGGAGTGTTTATGGCAAGCCGAAAGCTCAAGCATTACTTTCAGGGTCATCCTATCACAGTGGTCAGTTCAGCCCCTCTGGGAGATATCATTCAAAACAGAGAAGCAACTGGCCGGATTGCCAAGTGGGCTATTGAGCTTGGACCTCACGGGCTCAAATATACACCTCGCACAGCGATCAAATCCCAAGCACTCGTGGACTTCATCAATGATTGGACAGAGTTGTAGGCACCAGAGGAAAAGCCAGATAACACGTATTGGACTATTCACTTTGATGGGTCTAGGCAATTGGAGGGCTCGGGGGCTGGAGTCATATTAACTTCCCCATGAGGTGACAAGTTTTGTTATGTTCTTCACTTAATGTTCCCTTGTACTAACAATGCAGCTGAGTACGAGGCCTTACTCCACGGTCTTCAGATGGGTAAGAAGATGAACTTAAGCCGGGTTAAGTGCTTCGGTGTCTCAGACCTAGTGGCTCAACAAGTATCTGGCACTTGGGATTCTAAGGACCCACTCATGGCTGCATATCGACGAGAGGTGGACATAGTGGCTGGTCATTTCAAGGGTTATCAAGTTGACCATATAGACCGGTGAAAGAATGAAGTGGCGGATGCTTTAAGTTGCCTAGGCTGTCAGCGTAAGCCGGTGCCACCTAATGTCTTCCTCGACGTACTACATAATCCGTCGGTCAAGATACCCACAGAGGAGGAGTTGGCTATTCTTGATCCGGAAGCCCAATTGGTGGCAGCTTTGCATGTTATACCAGATTGGACAGTCCCGTACTTGGCTTACATGAACCGGGGCGAGTTACCTGAGGACGAAACCTTGTCCCGGCAGATAATCCGGCGTTCCAAGTCACTGACCATAATCAATGGGGAGTTACATCATTACAGCATCACAGGGGCAATTCAGCGTTGTGTGTCTCTCCTCAAGAGGGTTGTGAGATTTTGTGAGAAATCCATGAAGGAGATTGTGGTCACCACGCCGGTTCAATATCCTTGGTGACTAAGGATTATTGTCACGGTTTCTATTGGTTGACAGCTCATGCTGATGCTGAGGATTTAGTCAAAAGGTGTGACGGTTGTCAAAAATTTGCACGCCGCGCTCATGTTCCAGCTCAGGAGTTGAGGATGATTCCAATAACTTGGCCGTTTGCGACTTGGGGGCTTGATATGGTTGGACCCTTTAAGAGATCCAAAGACAAAAAGACCCACCTGTTAGTGGCAATGGACAAGTTCACCAAGTGGGTGGAAGCAGAGCCAGTTAGTAAGTGTGATGCAGCCACGGCGGTTCAATTCATCAAAAAGGTGATATTCCGGTTTGGTTTCCCACACAATATTATAACTGAAAATGGTACTAATGTGTCAAAAGGTGAGATGGAGGAATTTTGCCAATGTGAGCACATCCGGCTTGATGTAGCATCAGTGGCTCACCCCCAGTCTAATGGTCAAGCAGAGAGGGAAAATCAAGAAATTTTGAGAGGTATTAAACCCCGGCTTATGGTTCCTTTAAAGCGGACACCGGGTTGTTGGGTGGAGGAGTTACCTTCTGTGTTATGGAGCATCAACACCACACGTAACAGATATACGGGTTACACGCCTTTCTTCATGGTTTATGGAGCAGAGGCGGTTCTTCCTAGTGACATCCATCACGACTCGCCCCGTGTGGTGGCTTATGTTGAAGCTGACAATGAGAAGGCACATCAAGACTCACTGGACCTGTTAGATGAGGAGCGTGATCTTGCAGCAGCACGTTCGGCGATTTATCAACAAGATCTCCGACGTTATCACAGCCGCCGGGTTAAGACCAGAACTTTTCAAGAGGGCTATCTGGTGCTCCACCTTGGGAAGGACCTTTTGTGGTCAGCAAAAATCTGCACAACGGGTCATACTACCTCATTGATGTTCGAGAGCACAAAGACTCATGTAAATCGGAAGAGGAGACCAAGCGGCCGTGGAATATAGCCCTTCTTCGGCCTTACTATACTTGAGCCACAGGCTCTCCTTATGTACATACTTATGACAATGTATATATTATATAATAAATCGGATCCTCGGCTAAAGCGGGGTCTCTGTTCCTTTTTTACATCATGTGTGGTTTCACAAGGGTTTTTACTGACAAAGTGGAGTTTTGTTAAACCGGCTTATAAGGCCACACAGGTATAAATAAAATCACTAGGGGGCTTGGTTGTATCCGAACCATAGCTACACCTCTTGATTGGTTTAAAACCATAAAGGGATATCACTAGGGGGCTTGGTTGTCTTAACACCATAGCTACACCTCTTGATAGGCTTCAAGCCAAAATGACATTTTGTGGAACCAAAGAGAGTCTGTAGCATCAAGCACAACTCAAACATAGGTAACCACTGAGCACAGCTCAAATATTACCTGGGGGCTCCTTGCTTCTCAACGAACAAACGAGCTTGCACCCTTGTAATAGGCTATCAAGCCAGGCTTGGAAGCCAGGTGTATTCACCTAAAACCCCGGGTTATCCTGCCTCTTTAAGTAAGCCACTCCATCCAGGTAAACCTGGTATGACCCATCAAACGTTTGACAAGTCAATCCCATGGACCTTGAACTTGTCAAAGTTAAATGGTGATTGGTTAAAGATTGAAGTCCATCTTAAAAGGCTTTGCAAAATGGTTTAACTCAGCGGCCTGGCAGCCCATGAAAAGCCTTGATTTAGGGTCTGGCAGCCCATGAAAAGCCTTGTCTATTATATTTTTTGATTTGCTATTTTTTTTATATCTTTTGTTAAGGGATTTATGAATATTTTTCTGATAAACTGGTGTTCATTACAACCCGGCATGACTTTCAACGCTTAGTTGCCAGTACATTGTCATTTTTTAAACCGGTAGCATACTGTTCCGGTCTGGTTTTGACTAGATGTCACCAGCATTATATGAACAAATCAATGTCTATTATAGCCCAGTATGGTTTCTATTTGAACCGGCAAGAGGGCATGGAGTTATCAGCACTCCGGATTGGTGTTTTGCACCTTTATGATAAAAGCAGTTGGTCAGCCAACGAGGTATGTCACTGATATCATCTACTTTATCTGGTTCACTACAAAACTTGGTTATTCATCCAAGTTATATGTGTTAGGGCATCATGACCCGTCCAGTGGTACACCACTAGGGCAAGTTCAAGTTCTTATATGCAGGAACACAAATCATAATGGACTATGCATAAATAGATCCCAAAAGTGAAACAAGTTTTCACGGTATCAAGCAACACAAACATGCTCGATGGCATGGCAGATAAAGGTGTTCCTGCTATCCTATTACAAGGCGCTTCAAATGGGCCAAATTGCATAATTGTTTTCACAAAGTAGCAGCTGTAACTGCTAGACCGGCCACCAGTTTAGGATTCCTCATCTGGACGGCTTGACGATTGCGGGTCATCTTGCGCGGTCGCGTCCTCTTCAGCCCTCCCCAGACGCTGGAAATCAACCGTTGACCAATCGATTCTGGTTAAAGCTTGAAACACGGCTTCTTCATGGATAAGGCTGGAGGGGTCAATGTCAGGAGCGTAAGTATGCTTACGGATTGGAGGCACAAGCTCTTCAACATCATGGATCACCGCAGGCTATCTCTTTCCCTCAGCATCGTAAACCGGTTGGAAATGAGATAAATCGGTGTCCTCCGCCAGTTTACTTGCTATTGGCCGCATCTCCTTTGTCAGCCTTCGTAGATCGTCATTATTGAAGTCTGAGTTGTCTTCTTTCACACCAGGATATCCTTTGATGATATCCGCTAGTTCAAGATCCGGAACCCATGCCTTGGCCTGGATTAGCGCGGCCAGTGCTCCAGATCTTGCGGCTGATCTCTTAAGTTCATTGATCCGGGCAGGTAGCATGGCCAGCTTCTCAATTGTTTCCTTTATCGAAGATGGCGCCGGCTTGTTATATGTTGCAGTGCAAACGCCATGCTGGGATCCAGAGAATAGCTGTTCTATCAAGGTGTACGCCTCTTTAAGTTTCATCCGCATGTCAGAGCCCAGATGAGCAATGCGGGTCCCTGTCATGGTTCAGCATCAATAAACCGGGCATTGGTAAGATCTTATGATTAGACAAACTGTTCGAGCAAAGCACTTACCAAAGACAGCGGAAGTCATGGCGTTAATCTGCCGCTTTAATCCGGTCAGTTCTTCCACTACCGGTTTCAGGGCTGCCTCTGCATCCCCGGCCTTTTTTTATCAAACCGGCCTTCTCTGTTTCCCAGTACGCACGCTCTTTATCAAAAGCTGCTTTCAACTTCTCCATAGCTGCTAAGGCGTTGGTCAGCTCTTCTTTGGGTTTGGCAACCTCTGTTTGCTGAGATTTGACGTTCTCTTGAAGATCAGCGGTTTGAGCATCCCTTTTACTCAGCTCGGCCTGCAAAGGCGAAGTTATATCAACAATGAGATGTGTATTTTCTAATTACCAAGCGTATAACAAGTTATGCACTTTGTACTTTGGGGCTAATGCCTATTTGCTCTATCATCAACATATTTTTCACAAGTCTCAATTACAATGCAAGCATTATCCTTAACACATGGGGGCTAATGTACATCTGTTCAAAACTGATGCATCGATTAAAGACCTGGTTTACCTCGCAAAGCTAAACCGACCCTTGGGGGCTACACCGATGAAAACTACATGAATACAATGATAAAATACCGGTTTGTTTCTAAACAATGACTTGACATATGGAGGATCAACATGCAAGGATTAAGATATTACAAAGTCCCGGCTTACGATTAACATCATAAACCGGCCCTTGGGGGCTACTTGGGCTGATGTTTATACTTTGGAATCAAGAAAGGAAAGGTGATGAAAATACATCATAGCGTTCTTTCATCAGGTTCACCCAACCGGCTTCGTAATCATGGTTTGAGTGCAGACGGTTTAAAAAGCCAGAGTGGAGTTCTTCAGCGCTAAGATGGGCGTAGCTTGACAAGTCAGTGCTCCATTTGCCGTTTTCCATGGCAACACGCTCTTCCTTGGCACTATGTTTGGCCAAGATTACAGGATGGCCAGGAGAGCTGTGGCCCATACCGGTAATGATAACATCACCTTCTTTGTCTCCAGCAGCTTTTTCTGGAGTTGATGGGGTTTTAGTAGCTCTCACTGGACTAGAATGCCTATCATTAGCTTGGATTGGATCGGCCGGTTCAGCACCAGGCGCAGCGATGTCAACTTCTCATTGTTCATCGAGATTGTGATCTTGAGGGGGTGGCTCATCAAAAGTAGCTTCAGGATTGGGACCCTCCGGTTCCATAGCTTGTTACGGTTCAACCGTTTGCTCCGGTTCGTGAGCCACCTGGTCTTCGGGCGGATTGTTCACCCGAGCCTTTTTGCTGGGTCTGGCTTTGGCTCTAAAAACAGGAAAAGATGCGAAAGTTAAGCATAGTATACAAGGTATGGAAACATTCAAAGAAGGGGTTTAAGTACTTACCCAGCTACAGTTTTGAGGGGAGGAATTTGGGTTGTTGTTGACTCGCCAGAAGATGAGGGAGGTGTCACCTGATAATTTGAATCGGACGAATTAAGAGGTTGTCGGAAATAACCTGCCTTGGGATAAGAATTGTCAGAAGGAGGTGAGACCTCAGATCGGCGCTTTCGAACCGGGGTGTCAGGTAAACCGGCCGAAGTGACCTTTTGGCCGCTGTGCTGGGTTGTGTGGCGAGCCTCGTGCTGCTGCTTCTTCAAAATAAATGGTGGATCCAAGTAAGCAAGAGGATGAGAAAAGCTTACTTTCTAGACCGCTTGACGGATTTTTTGCGTTGGTATAGAGTCTGAACCGGAGGAAAGGGTAATTACCTCTACATCATCAGCTTGGCTGCCCTCCACGTCCTCCTGATAAGTGTCATTGTTAATGAGATGCATGAAAAGGGAGACAATTGAATCAAGTTCTACCTCAAATTTCGGTTCATCCGCGTCATCATCCAGTTCCATGCTGATGCGTTCAACTGCCTTCCACTTTGAGGTTGTCTTGACGGCTTTTGTTTTAGGACGGGATGGCTTTGCCGCTTTTTCTTGAGGTTTCTTCTTCCAGAACGGATCATCACCCTGTTTTAAAGAGGAGCAAAGGATATTCAAGCCTGTACAGTACAAGGATATCAAGTGTAAATTGCAAGATGGTACTTACAGCTGGCGGTTTGTTTTTGGTATAGAAGGGGTTTAATCCGGTTTGGCGATAGACTGCCTCCGATTCATTCAAAATCTTCTTGACACCCTTGGTGACTTCTTCATCGGTTAACTTAATGTTGATGTGACGTTGGGGGTCTTCTACTTCACCAGTATATTCACACATTAAACCGGAGCGGCGACTTAATGGCAAGATGCTCCAGGATATCCAGCAACACACAAAGTCGACGCCTGATAAACCATTGGCCATAAAGGGTCGAAGCTTGGCGAGTTGAGGGGCATATGAGTCTCGTTCCGCAGCGCTTAGACGTTGCGGCAGTGGATGAGTGTTGGAAAGCCGGTGGGCACGGTAACCCGGTAGAGGGTTCTCGTCTTCAGGGGAGGTATCTTTACAATAGAACCAAGTTTGTTCCACTCTTTGGGGTGGCTGTGCAGCTTGGCATGAGGAAAATTGACTTCTTTTGTTTTTTGAATTGAGACGCCCCCAAGTTAAGTGTTGGGTCCGTCTACAAATTCAGTGTGTCGATTCAGATGGAAAAAATCCCAGAACAGCTCAGTAGTTGGTTCTTCTTATAAGTACAATTCACAGAAGACTTGGAAATTGCATATATTGGACACTGAGTTGGGTCCAATATCTTGAGGGTGGAGCTGGAAACTGGCAAGCACATCCCAAAAAAACTTTGACCCGGGCGGTTTGAAACCACGGCCTATGTGATCAACAAATGCCACTACCTCACCCTGCTTAGGGGTGGGAGGGTTCTCCGGTCCATGGACTCGCCACCAGATCTCATTATTTTTTGGTAAGGTACCAATTCTGACCATTCCATTAAGCTGCTCTTCGTTAACCCGGGAAGGAGCCCAGTTACAGGCATAAAACTGTTTGGCCATTGCAAGTGAAAAGCTGAAAAGAAATACCGATTTACAATTCATTCATGGTGGTGCATGAGGTGCAAAGGAATAAAGATATATAAGTATGTAAATTTCGTAAAGCGGAGGCTGATACAATAATGAATGACAAGGAGGTAAATGGAACAAAGGTATATGCATATTGTTAAGCAGGAGCATACAACATAGATAACAGGATTGCCGGTTTACAAGGGGACTAATGGTATGTGATATATTTCTTTCTACAAAAGTAAACCGCCTATGGGATAAGGAGGATACAAATCTAAGGTAGGAACGACTAAGTAAGGTAAAATAGGTTCCACAAGGGGACATGGAAATTTTGGACCTACCAAAAGACAGGAAAGCAAAAATATTTTGACCTAAAAGGGTTGGACCCGAAGCTGTTCGTAAAGGTTCAGATCTATTTTTATGCGCACAAGGGTTTGTTGTGGTAGCGGAAGATAAACCATTACGCGGAATATATCAAGCTTGAGGTCTTTTATCCATGGACTAAGGAGGAACTGGGAAGAGCAGCACCGGATCCCTGATGAACTTCAATGAACTGCGAAGAACAAGGAAACCCTAGACAGATCTACAAAGGGGGGAAGGAAAGGACTTACAGCGATTGTTGAAGCAACTGAGGCATGCCGCAGCTCTCTGGTTCAACCAGGTTGATGCAGCGGCCAATGGAGAGGCGGAGGCGAAGCTCGGCGAAGGAGGCGAAGGGGGAAAAGAGAATGGCCCTTGGGCCTATTTATAAGGTGAACTAATAAGCGACAAGTGCGTAAATCAAGGAGCTTAAAATGGATAGTTAATAAGGATGTCGCCTCGAGGGTTGGATATTCATTAATGAAGGGTACCTTGGGTTTCAACGGATAGATGATGTCATGACGGTTTACTACAGATCTAAAGGATGACATCACGGCGGTTTACCAGATTCATGCGAAGGTGCCAGGGCAAGAATTTTTCTAAGTATTGAAGATTGACGTGAACAAGTTCAAATCAATCTCGGGCCTAATGTTGGGGATATGATTACTGGAGGTAAACCGGCTAGGAATGGACGGGTTAGGTCCATAAGATAGAAGACCATGAAGACGTGAGGATGGTGGCACTTTAAGAAGGCCCAAGGCCCAAAGGCGGGTTAAAGCCTGTAGATGTAAACCGATTCTGTCATGTAAATTGTATTGTAAGTTAGAGGAATAGAGACCGAGCCGGACACATATATGATCCGGCCTCGGGACTCTATAAACCGGCAGGCGTCAACCGATGTATATAAAGGGACGACCCGACCGCGGTTTAGGGACGACAGACAACAACTCGAGAGCCAGGCAAAGCGGATTCGCTCCCTGGTCCTCGAAACCCTAGCAATACCAATCACAACTAGACGTAGGCTATTACCTTCATCGACGGGGCCGAACTAGAATAAAATCCCTCGTGTCCCTTGTCCGGTTTAACCCCTTTAAGCTAACCCGTAGCGATGGCTCCACGACTAAGTCCTTTCACGAGGACATCTGCCGTGACAAACCCACGACATAGAGCGTTGAACGGCTTCTGTCGGTATTTTGAATGTGATGCAAGTAACATCGTGCTCGGCGTGTATACCGATGGCATGAATCCTTTTGGCAACCAGAACACAAACCATAGCACATGGCCCATGTTTGTATGGATGTACAACCTCCCCCTAGTTGTGCATGAAGTCGAAGTACATTCATATGAGCATGCTGATTCAAGGGCCGAAACAACCAGGAAATAATATTAATCTGTATCTGGGGCTACTTCAAGAGGAGTTAGACACGTTATGGGAAACACGGACCAAGACATGGGACGCCAGCAAAGGCAAGTATTTCTACATGAGAGCCACACTGATCACCATGGTGCACGACTATCTCGGCTACGGATATGTCGCAGGCCAGGTGTGCCATGGATATTGTGGATGCACGCGGTGCATGGATGATGCGACATCTCAGCAGCTAACGTCAAGGAAAGATGGCGGGTCTGGGAAAATCGTGTAGATGGGGCATCGAAGATGGCTCGAACCGGATGACCCGTGGAGAAACCGTGGAGATCTATTCAATGGTCACGCTGAGTATCGAGGACCTCCAAGTAAGTGGAGCGGCACTGAAATTGATGAGCTATTGAAAAACTGGAAGCAGTGCTCCCCGCCGGGAAAGACGATGAAAAAGGCGCCGGAGACGCTGCTGAAGGTATGGAAGACGAGGTCTGTGTTCTCGGACTTGGAGTACTAGCACAAACTCGATACACCTCATTGCCTTGATCAAATGCATATCTGTAAGGATGTCCTTGAGAGCTTGCTCGCGACACTGTTGAACATGCTGGATAAGACCAAGGATGGGCCGAAGGCAAGAAAAGACTTGCAAGATTTGAATATCAAGGAAGATCTGCACATGGCGTCCCATAAAAAGTCAGACGAGACAGAGACGGAGACAGAGGCGCGGGAGAAGAAAGGCAAGAAAGTAAAGGAAGAGGATTATTCCCCCCTTCTTGCTTCACCTTAAGTCAGGCTGAGATCGATCAATTATTTAAGTGCCTTACCGGAGTCAAAGTTAGTTCCGGTTTCTGTGGCAAGATAAGCAGATATCTAGACACGGACAAGAAAAGGTTCAGCAGGATGAAGTCCCATGACTGTCATGTGATGATGACGCGGATACTACCTGTTTACCTTAGAGGGATAATGGACAAGCACGTCCGTGACACGCTTATTGGTCTCTGCAACTTTTTTGACGTCATCTCTCAAAAGTCGATCAGTGTGAAGCAGCTCCGAAGGCTACAGGAAGAGATCGTTGTTATACTGAATGAGCTTGAGATGTAATTCCCGCCCGTGTTCTTTGACGTCATGGTGCATCTGTGTGTCCATATTGTGGACGACATAATAGAATTGGGGTTGTCATTCCTACACAACATGATGTCGTTTGAGAGGATGAATGGGATCATCAAAGTATTCATTCGTAACATGTCATGTCTGGATGGAAGCATCGTCCAGGGCTATCTAACACAAGAGTGCATCTCTTTGTGGGATAATTTTCTATATGGCATAGACCAGCCACTTGGTGTTGGTGTTGGTTTGCCCGTTAACAAGCACGATGGCAGGCTCGAAGGAGAAGGTCACTCCAACGGTCGCAGGGAACTGCATGTGGCATACTCAGATCGACGCAGTGACTTTGACAGAGCAAACTTGGTAGTGCTACAACACCTAGACGAGGTAGATCCTTTCGTGGCACTGCACAAAGAAATTATCACAAAGAAGTATCATGACCGGGACGTATGCAGGACGGACGCCGAAGTTACTAGAGAGCACAACTTCACATTCCAGCATTCGTTCAAAGAGCATATTATTGCTAATCCCCCGGAGGAGGGCTCTAAGGACGGGTTGCTCATATACGCCTTAGCACATGGCCCCTCGCCCAACCTCGTAACCTATCAGGCATACGATGTCAACGGATACATGTTCTACACGGAGGCCAAAGATATGGACAGTGATGATCAGAACTCAGGGGGTGACGATGGAATGCATGACCGGCAGCGACAACGGCGCAACTGATAGATTTTAAAGAAGGGTCGAGGAGATCTGGGAGCTTGACTACTCTGTACTGCACAACACGATGATGTTCCGTGTCAGATGGGCTTAGAATGTTGAAAGAGAAAACCGGTATTTCACTACCATGACTATACCCGACGCCCCGAGCGCTACCGTGAACGCTATCGCAAAAAATGAGCCCTGGGTACACACTAAGCATGTGACACAATGCTTATTCTTAACCGACCCATGTAATCCCAGCTGTGTTGTCGTGAGGAGAGGCAAAAGGAACATTATTGGAATGGATGGAGTCACCAACGAGGAAGACTACGACCAATACGGCAACCCAATGAGGGAAGATGACGATGATGATGAAGTATACATCAAAAGAAGAATCAATACTACATTACCAAAGAAAAATCGTACTCCATGGAAAAGGAAAAGTCACATTGAGGGGCTCAATTATTCTTCAACGAACAAGAAGGGAAAGAAGCTCACTCAAAAACGAAAACGTCAACGCTGAGGAACTGTACGTTATCGGTCAAATGATGTAATATATATGTACCTATTTTGTATACACACTTAGCCATTATTATGCATGGGTCCAATGATGTAATATATATGTTCCTATTTTGTATACATACTTAACCGTCAAATGATGCAATATATTGCCTTCCCTTCGTTCACTGCTCTCGGAAAAAAAGAAAAGAAAAGTGAGAGAAAATAAAGAAAATAGAAGGAAACAAACAAGAAAACTTCTTATATAGGTACTGGTTATAGCAGCAGCGCTTTTCTGAGAAAAGAGCTACAGCTAGTCAAGATAGCAGTAACGGTTTCCCCATAAAACCACTATAGCTACCTGGAGTAGCTATAGCACGTTTTGTTTAAACGCGCTACTGCTATGCCCACTTAACCCCCAAAATCCCCACTCCTCTCTTCATCCCGCCTCTTTTCCCCCAAATCTCCCCACTCTCTCTTCCCCCGTCGCGCCGCTAGAGCCCTGCCTCGCCGCGGCCTGCGCTCGCCCCCGACGTCGGCACTCGCCCACGGCCCCGGCCCCGACCCCGACCCCGGCTCCGGCCCCGGCGCTCACCCACGACCCCGGCCCCGTCGCTCTCCCACGACCTCGGCCCCAACCCCGACCCCGGCTCCAGCATCGATGCTCGACCCTGACTCCGACCCCAGCACCGACCCCTCCCAACCTCGGCCGTCGTCGGGCATGCACCCTCTGTAAGCCATCCACCGGTCCTCCTCTTTATGGTAGCTAGGGTTCTTTGGTTAATTTACTTAGGTTTTAGTTAGGGTAGATGGTTAATTAGGTTATATATTTAGTTATGAATTTAGCTAGGTTTTTTCTTTAAGTTCTATATGTTTGTTCCTTTTATATGCAAATTTGAAGTGGACATGTGATATGTGGACATGTGATGTTTTGGACATGTCATATTTGGAATTTGGACATGTCATTTGGACATGATGATTATGTGCAGGGTAAATGATCTGAGTGGCCTATATTACGCCGGAATGTTGATTCATTTCCGTTCCGGTGAATTTCAGGTGCTCGATATGTCCATTTTTTAGCAAAGGTCATGCCGAAATTTTCTGTGAATTTTGGCATGACTTGTGCTAGATAGTAGGCATATCGAGTGCCGGGAGTTGCTGGGAAATGACATTCTGGCAAACATAGATCTTTTTTATGTCATTTCTCATTTTTTTCATAGCTTTAGAATTAAATGAGGAGACTTGATCATAGGAGACAATGTCGAACAACGAAGAAACCGGGCCTTCTGATCAAGATGCATATGAGATGGATTATGAGGGTGAACAAGAGTACATCGACTTTTTGACTGCTAAGCAATGTCAAGGTTTGCAGGTCGGCCTCGATGATGGTACTGACACCGACATCGACACCGATGGCGGCGCTGAGACCGGCGGGAAGGTACCGGCGCCGATGCCGCTACCGAAAAGAAGAAGCACAGGGTACGAAAACCGAACAAACTAGGCATTGGACGACTGGTGATCACAAACATGGAACCTGGCAAGTTTGAGCCATTAGAGCCGGAAGAACCTTGCAAGTGCTATGGGAACCAAGTGGGATGCATCGTACAGGAATGTGCTAGCATCAACGACGAAGACTTAAGGAGTAAAGAACATTTGACGCAGGTGCTCCTGATGAAGTTGCACAAGAGATTCAAGTTCTCCGACCGGGATGATAACATAGAACAAACGTGGGATGATCTGAAGATGAAAAAGATTAACAATCATACCATGGGCATGTTCAGCAATGATTTGGCCTCCTGGAAAGGGAGGGTGAAATGAGCTATTGAGGCTGAGGAACCCGTGTCCAAGATTCTGGAGGAAAATCTGACACTTACGGAAGAGGAGTTCGAAAAAGTTCAAGGACACTTGCACTACCGAGGCAGCCAAGGCTAAGGCTGCAAAATTCAAGAGCCTTCAGCAAAGGAACACGGGGAAGCATCGCCTCGGAAGCCGTGGCTACCTTGGTAAAAGGCCCATATGGGATAAGGAGGACGCGGAACGTCAAGCTGTGGGTCTCCCAGACAACTTTGCGAAGTTCACCAACCCCTTGGAGTGTGACTTCATTAGGGCCCGCTACAAGTGGGACAGGGAAAAGAAGGTTTTTTACATGGACCAGATCACGAGGAGATTGATTAGACTACTAGTAATTATTCTTTTACCACCTAACATTTAGCTCCAGATCTAGTCGACTACACATTCCTAAACGGTTCACGTTCCTTCTGCAAGAGAAGCAACACCAGCTTGCAACCGAAAACCCTACTTCTCCAATGAGGCCCAAGTGGGACACCCCTTTGGGCCAGCGGTCGCAATATGGTCGTGTGCACGGCACCGGAGACGGCGCCACGTGGAAGGTGTTTTACAAGAAGGGCCCGGAGGCCAAGAAGCAGAAAAAAGAAGTTTAGTCAGGAAGACATCGACGAGAAGGTGAAGCTTGCGTTCGAGAAAAAAGCAGCTGAGGAAGCATAAAAAACAGCCGAGAAAAATGAGTTGCTATAGCAGGCAGTTAATTCCGTTGTAACTGCCTGCAGAAATGATTTCGCTACTAACTTGGTCCCGGCTATCATCAACTGGATGAAGGAAAATTCAGACAAGACGGTACATGATTTCCCGTTGCCCAATTTTGTGGCGAGCAACTCCATGAACAACAACACCACCGCACCAGCTCTAGCTCACGTAAGAAGGCCTCCTCTGGCACCCGCACCCACTCATAGCATCCCTTCCTCGGTCTCTGGCGCTCTAGGTGGGCCTTCGTCTTTGGCTAAGCTCGATGCCCTCATGGTAATTACATGTCGCATGAACATATATATCTAGAATATTCCATTTCCGTTGCCTTTCGGATGTTTTACGCCGCAGACATGTGTTTGAAGGACGACGAAACCCCTTGCACCGTACTCTACTTGATCAAAGGCCAGAAGGTGGACGTGGGAAAGGAGGTGATAACGAAGCCCTTGGATATCATGTTCCACAACCAGCCAATATCATGGGCACTTCAGGGTTACCTTATCGAGTCTGACATCGGGGGATGAGCATTTCCCACCTCCATTACGCCTAAGGGGAGATGACGATGAGACCCCGCCGCGGATTGGAAACTGCAAGGGTTGGGTGCTGCTTAGAACGAAGAATCTTCTTCGTCTGGAGCCGACTGAGAGCACACTAATAACCACACATCAACAAGCATGTATGGAGACCACCACCCCGCCTACGCAATTACCAGCTCATGTAGTGTCGGGTGAGAGCGGCAGACGACATGATGAAGGGGGTGCAATAGTACTGGCTGATGTAATCGGTCCCGTAGAACACAGAATGGATTATAAGACGGAGGAGATGGAGGACCCAATGGGTTTCCTCAATACAAACGCGTATGAGGGTGACTTAGATATGATGAGTCAACCATATGATGAATCGGGCTATCAGCATGATGCTAATGAGGATATGGATGATCTGCCTGGGCAGGAACATCGTAGCAGGGATTGCAAGAAGTCTCCCCTCATGAAATCCTCATAGGACATGCCTAAAGATGCCGCCTCAACACATGCTCAACTAGCCGGGGGTCGTACAGTGCTTAGCCCGGCAACACTGGGGCAGGGGTTAAGGAAAGGTCTGGAAGGTGTGCCAAAGAAAAAGGAGAGGAAGAGATCAGGGAAGATAGCTGCCTCCAAACAAACCAAAGAACATAGCATCCAGATGGTGGATTCTGAAGAGCGTGTACCCGTGAAAGGTGCGGCCATGTTCCATCTCACGAGCAAGCCGATGCTACCACTGAAACCGCTGGAGGCACTATCAGGGATCTCAGGAGTATGCATGCCCATGTGATGTCGACTGAGAAAAGCCTACTAGCCTCGAAGGATCCAGGATATCCGACATACATGGCTCGTGTGCCTGAGGGGAGGTGCTACGTCGACACACGACCCGCAGAGGTGTTCTTCCTGCAGTTTGACCATATCTTTGAGATGTTTCTAAGAAGGCGGCTCAATTTTACAATCGTCCACCTTTTTGCACTACATATGAGCTCCGTCATGAAGAGATAAGAAGTCTCGCAAATTTGTGTGGCGGATCCGTACTACGTGCACGAGTCTTTCTTGAGTCTCGGCGACTTTGAGCGTGAAACTGCTAGGGAGTACCTCCAAAACTTCATGGTACAGAATAAGGACCAGGAAATTGTCCTCCTGCCTTATCATCCAAAGTAAGTCAGTTCTGTACAACCCTTTCATACATTTCAATCATTCCTTCTCGCTCATATGGAGAATAATTTGTGGTGTCTTTTCCCCGCAGCAACGGGCGCGCTGTCCTTATCGTTCTTTACCCGTGAGTCTCCCACGCCGTGTATTTCGACCCTACCAGAGACTACGAGAAGAAGGACTACAACCACATAATGAATATTCTAGATGATGCTCTCCAAGGCTTCAGCATTAGGGGTGGCCACCTACAGATCAGGAAACAAAGGAACAAGAAGTTGGGTTTCTCGCATAAAACTATCTTCTACTGCATCCATGTCCCAAAACCAAGCAAGAAAGATGGATTCTAGCTCCTCCATCTCATGATTGATTTCAACACGGATCACCAAAAGCGTCATCATGAAAGAAGTCGTCAATGAGAAGGGGATGTTCCACCATGGCCCTATATCGCGAGCTGACGTCCGAACTCGCATAGGCATGCAACGTCATGACATCACACCATTGAAGAAGCTTGGGTCCATCCTTGATGATATGGAAGGATTGAACTTCTAGTGATTTACGATGCCGATGATGAAACTTCATGATGTCCACTGTCCCAGCTGAACTTGTATAACGCTACTTGTTAGTTTGGGTACGATGACATGCGCACCTCTAGTTAATTAGTTTGCGTACTATATGTTGCATCTAGTTGCTAACCCTTTCTTTTTCATGTTGCTCTAGTATATTTTGTTGCATATGATCGTACATTCTCTTGATGAAGATGCATCTCTAACAGGTACCTAGATTCTTGATGGCGAAAGAGTGCTATGTCGTGTATGAAGGGAAGGTTATGGGAGTGTACGATGAGTGGTATGAGTGCCAGGCGCAAGTGGAGGGGTTCTCGGGCGCCAGCCATAAAGGCTTCAAATGCAGACAAGAAGCACAAGCTAGTTACTTGAGGTTTAGGCTAGCGCGAGAGAGGCCTCATAACTGCCGCCTCATGTACTGCATACTTTCGCTATCACTCATAGTGATAGCACTTCTCGCGTATATCATTGTTTAGATGGATGAACTTGTAGTTGCAAGTATTCGAGACTTGCATGTATCGCTATTTTCGAGATGATGACGAGATACCACTTTGTGTTGGATGATGCTTATGATGAGACTATTTGTATGTATATGTTATGGTTGCATTTGTGGTCTCGCAACCATTTGTATGTGTATGATGATGACATGTGTATGTGCTAAAGATTTTTGTATAAAGCATGTTCAAATACAAAACAAATATGCAGAAAAAAAATTCAAAAACTACTAAAATTAGAAGTAGCGAGTGGAGAAAGTTAGCACCAGCATGCCAGTAGCAGTAGCGTGGCCCAGCAAAGCGCGCTAGAGCTATTAGCAGTAGCGAGCTTCCATACATCACGCCGCTGCTACAGGTTAGCTGTAGCGCCTTATCAGTAGCGCGGGTCCCGCGCTACTGCTATACCTAGAACCCGCGCTCCTGCTAGGCTTTTCCCCAGTAGTGTAAAGGACTAAAACCCTTAGTGGATATATATATACTCCAGCAATTTTTGGCTGTTTCTAGTCAATCCCCTAAACTTAATGTTGTAAACTTCAATTTGATCAAGTTCAAAGCAGGTTCAACCAAAAGTAGCATGCATTCAAACATAAACATAGATAGTTTTGCATAACCGAACATAAAACATAAATTTAAACTAAGCTAAACTACTTTTGGTCGAAGTAGAGGTGGAGCCAATCCTTCCTCGTCAGCTACGGTGTGCCACGAGCCTGGTCCGGGCCGGTGTAGTCGTTGGGGAAGACACTCCTCCACTCGTCAACTTCGATCTCCTCATCCATGCCACCCACCTCGATGCCCTCCCTGCCGCCGTCCTCACCACCTTTGACCTCGTCATCAGAGGAGAGCGCGATAACCTCGCCGACCTCTGCGCCGGCAAAGATCGCCCGCTCCGCCTCTCGGCCACGAGGCTCTCCCATGCCTCGCGGTCCCCCCGCGCCATAGCCGAGATCAACACCCCTGGCTCTGGCAGAACGAGGTGGAACAGACATGTGCCAAAGGGGAAATTGAGCCTAGCCGCCGCGCTGTGGTAGCGGACCTGCCAGCGGTTGTACTTCATGGCCGCGAGCTCGACCATGTGGAAGCTATCGAGCCACCGGCGGGTGTGGGTCTCTCGATTTGTAATCTCGGCGACCCACGTCCCCCACCATCGCTGCCGGACACCAAGGTAGGACCTCGTCGGCGGGCCGGGTCTGAGGGAGGACGGAGACGGCCTCGAACCGGCACAGGGGCGTGGCGGCGGGCAGATCGGGGCAACGGCGATGATGGATCGATAAAGAGCCCGCAGAGGATGACGGGGACACCTCGGCGGCCACCTCGCCGGCGTCGGGTGAAGAGGCTGCGATAAACCTCTTTTGGGCCATTGCGTCCTCGAGCTCGCCGGCACATAGGCAGAGGTTGAGGATGAAGGCAGCGGTGATGGCGATGACCTACCAATGATTTCGGGGGTGGTGTCTGTCTGTGTGAGCAAAGGTTTGGGGAGTGTGTGGTGTGTGTGGAGGGGGCGGCAAGGTGGTGTTTGAGGAAAGACTGCGGCAACTAAGAAATTTGCTAGGCGGGAGTAACAAGGCGGGGCTACTGAAAATTTGGATCAAGGGCGAGCAGATATTTTTGAGATTGCGAGGGATGCAGAGGCGAGAGTAAAATGCCGGGGCCCGGGGCTACTGAAAATTTGAATCAAGGGACTGAAGTAGAGCAGGAGTAACAAACATCGCACATGGTCCACACATACTAATCGTGTGCTATCAAACGTTAAAACCTTCCATGCGGTAGATATTTTTGAGATTACGAGGCAGTAGATATTTTTGAGACTGGGAGGCAAGCCTCGTTGATCCCAATCTACTATGTCGATGTGAGGGACTGCAAGGCACGGGCGTAGCACATGGGTTGTGTGACCGAACCATGTCTGTTGCGCACCCTATCGCAGATGGTTTCTACATCCAACTCGTGTGCCTTTCATAAATTTGGCAAAAAGAATAATGCGGGAGACGGTCAGAACACAAACACACTTGCATGTGGACCAAATATATGTATGAAAACGGTGGTTTGATCTTCGAATACTCAATGCACAACTTTGATGTGGCACCTGTCGCACAAAAGCATAGTATTGCTAGTCAGCCACCCCCCTACGAACCCCACTTCGTGTCAGTGGTAAGGGAATCCTAACTACGAATGCATGCCCCATAATAGCTAGGTCTGAAATCTCATCCTACCGTAACACAAAATCTATAGGAGTCCATCATATATATATATATATATATATATATATATGGTCAAACTTCCCCTTTCGCTTCCTGACAAAGGTGGACTATGTGCTGACCCACAAATGTGTGATTGTGTCTCGAGAAGGGTCAGACCACATACGAACCACATGCGGGTGGCCCTACTATATGAATGAAAATGGTGTGGTGTGTGATATTTAACTACCATTCATAACTTTTGATGTGGCACGTGTGCCTCGCAAATTAACCGGACTTCCCCAACCTGACGGAGGTTGCATGCAGCGAAGTAGTGATAACCCACAAGTATAGGGGATCGTAACAGTTTTTGAGGGTCGAGTATTCAACCCAAATTTATTGATTCGACACAAGGGGAGCGAAAGAATATTCTCAAGTATTAGCAGCTGAGTTGTCAATTCAACCACACCTGGAAACTTAATATCTGCAGCAAAGTGTTTAGTAGCAAAGTAATATGATAGTAGTGGTAATGGTAGCAAAAGTAATATTTTTGGGTTTTGTAGTGATTGTAACAATAGCGACTGAAAAGTAAATAAGCGAAGAACAATATAGGAAAAGCTCGTAGGCATTGGATCGGTGATGGAGAATTATGCCGGATGCGATCGATCATGTAACAGTCATAACATAGGGTGACACAGAAACAACTCTAGTTCATCAATGTAATGTAGGCATGTATTCCGAATATAGTCATACGTGCTTATGGAAAAGAACTTGCATGGCATCTTTTGTCCTACCCTCCCGTGGCAGCGGGGTCCTATTGGAAACTAAGGGATATTAAGGCCTCCTTTTAATAGAGTACCGGACCAAAGCATTAAAACATAGTGAATACATGAACTCCTCAAACTACGGTCATCACCGGTAAGTATCCCGATTATTGTCACTTCGGGGTTAACGGATCATAACACATAATAGGTGACTATAGACTTGCAAGGTAGGATCAAGAACTCTCATATATTGATGAAAACATAATAGGTTCAGATCTGAAATCATGGCACTCGGGCCCTAGTGACAAGCATTAAGCATAGCAAAGTCATATCAACATCAATCTCAGAACATAGTGGATACTAGGGATCAAACCCTAACAAAACTAACTCGATTACATGATAAATCGCATCCAACCCATCACCGGCCAGCAAGCCTATGATGGAATTACTTACGCACGGCGGTGAGCATCATGAAATTGGTGATGGAGGAAGGTTGATGATGACGATGGCGATGGCAACGGATTCCCCTCTCCGGAGCCCCGAACGGACTCCAGATCAGGCCTCCCGAGAGAGTTTAGGGCTTGGCGGCGGCTCTGTATCGTAAAATGCAATGAACCCTTCTCTTTGATTTTTTTCTCCCTGAAAGTGAATATATGGAGTCAAGGTTAAGGTCGGTGGAGCGTTAGGGGGCCCACGAGGAAGGGGGGGCGCCCAGGGGGTTGGGCGCGCCCCCACCCTCGCGGACAGGATGTGGGCCCCCTGACGTAGATCTTTTCACCAATATTTTTTATATATTCTAGAAATAATCTCTGTTGTTTTTTAGGTCTTTCTGACAACTTTTATTTCTGCACAAAAATTACACCATGGCAATTCTGCTGAAAATAGCGTCAGTCTGGGTTAGTTCCATTCAAATCATGCAAGTTGGAGTCCAAAACAAGGGCAAAAGTGTCTGGAAAAGTAGATACGACGGAGACGTATCAACTCCCCCAATGTTAAACCTTTGCTTGTCCTCAAGCAATTCAGTTGATAAACTGAAGTGATAAAGAAAAACTTTTACAAACTCTGTTTGCTCTTGTTGTTGTAAATATGTAAAGCCAGTATTCAAGTTTTCTGCAAATATTATGAACTAAGCATATTCACAATAACATTTAGGTCTCATGTTTACTCATATCAATGGCATAATCAACTAGCGAGCAATAATAATAAATCTCGGATGACAACACTTTCTCAAAACAATCATAATATGATATAACAAGATGGTATCTCGCTAGCCCTTTCTGAGACCGCAAAACATAAATGCAGAGCACCTTTAAAGATCAAGGACTGACTAGACATTGTAACTCATGGTAAAAGATATCCAGTCAAGTCATACTCAATGTAAACTAACATTAATGGATGCAAATGATAGCGGTGCACTCCAACTGGTACTTTTTAATAAGAGGATGATGACTCAACATAAAAGTAAATAGATAGGCCCTTCGCAGAGGGAAGCTGGGATTTTTAGAGTTGCCAGAGCTTAGTTTTGAAATACATATGAATAATATTTTGAGCGGTATACTTTCATTGTCAACATAACAACCAAGAGATCTCGATATCTTCCATGCTACACACACTATAGGCGGTTCCCAAACAGAATGGTAAAGTTTATACTCCCCCTCCACCAACAAGCATCAATCCATGGCTTGCTCGAAAAAACGAGTGCCTACAACTAACAAGAGTCCACGGGGAGTTTTGTTTGCAGTTATTTTGATTTGATTTGCATAAAGCATGGGACTGGGCATCCCGGTGACCAGCCCTTTTCCCGTGAGTGAGGAGCGAAGTCCACTCCTCTTGTGAATAACCCGCCTAGCATGGAAGATATAGACAACCCTAGTTGATACATGAGCTATTCAAGCATACAAAACAGAATGTTTATTTGAAGGTTTAGAGTTTGGCACATACAAATTACTTGGAACGGCAGGTAGATACCATATATAGGTAGGTATGGTGGACTCATGTGGAATAGCTTTGGGGTTTATGGGATTGGATGCACAAGTAGTATTCCCACTTAGTACAAGTGAAGGCTAGAGAAAGACTGGGAAGCGACCAGCTAGAGAGCGACAACAGTCATGAACATGCATTAAAATTAATCGACACCGAATGCAAGCATGAGTAGGATATAATGCACCATGAACATAAATATCATAGAGGCTATGTTGATTTTGTTTCAACTACATGCGTGAACATGTGCCAAGTCAAGCCACTCGAATCATTCAAAAGAGGATACCACCCTATCATACCACATCACAACCATTTTAGTAGCATGTTGGCACGCATGGTAAACCATTATAAACTCCTAGCTAATTAAGCATGGCACAAGCAACTATAATCTCTAATTGTCATTGCAAATATGTTTCTTTCATAATAGGCTAAATCAGGAACGATGGACTAATCATATTTAAAAAAAACAAGAGAGGTCGAGTTCATACCAGCTTTTCTCCTCTCAATAAGATCATCATATAATCATCATTATTGCCTTTCACTTGCATGACCGAATAGTGTGGATAATAATAATACTGCACGTGCATTGAACTAAGTTGGAATCTGCAAGCATTCAATTCAAGAGAGAAGACAAGGTAATATGGGCTCTTGTTAGATCAACAATAATGCATATGAGAGCCACTCAACATTTTAATCATGGTCTTCTCCTCTCGACCCCCAAAGGAAAGAAAAGAAACAAAACTATTTACACGGGAAAGCTCCCAACAAGCAAAAGAAGAACGAGAAATATTTTTGGGTTTTCTTTTTAGTTACTACTACAGGGATGGAAAGTAAACTAACTAAAAGCTACAACTAATTTTTTTTGTTTTTTCTTAAGGTTTATCAAAGACACAAGAAGAAAGCATAAAAAGGGAAATAAACTAGCATGGATATTACAATGAAAAAGAATGAGCACCTACAACTAGCATGAGTGTGTGAACATGAATGTAATGTTGGTGAGAAATACGTAATCCCCAAGCTTAGGCTTTTGGCCTAAGTTGGTCTATGGCCACGGCTGGCCTGGAGAATATCCAAAGTTATAGCTTTCTAAAAGTCGTATTGAGATGCAGCGGCAATTGCTTGATGAGAAGCAGCTTGGAGGCGAGCTGTCTCCGCCCTCCTCTAGTACTCGGTCGCCTCCTCCCTGGTTATAACATATCTCCCCTTTGCCTGAAAGTCAAAGAAAGTAGGAGCAAGGAGAGCGACGTGATAGGTTCATCGTCTGTCAAAGATTAGTTGGTACTAGAGGAACTGATCGCTCCTCTCAACAAACTGATGACGAAACATAGCATCATAATCTAAATAAGCAGGAGGCAACTCAATATCATATCCACGTATGGGTATCTCAAGAAAGTTAGCTATACGAGTTGCATAAACTCCTACAAAGAAATCTCCATGAATACGATTATTATGCAACCTACGTGCAATAATAGCCCCCAAGTTATATTGTCTATATCCTAAAACAGCGCTCCTGAGAACGCTAAGATCAGGTACACACATGTGACATGCTTCATCTTTATCGTTTATGCACCTTCCTATGAAGAGAGCAAAATAATGTATAGCTGGAAAATGAATGCTCCCTATGGCGGCTTGTGTTATATCTCTAGATTCCCCCACGGTAATAATAGCAAGAAAATTTCTAAGCTCAGATTTGCTACGTTCACTAGCACTACCCCATTGTGGGAGTTTACAAGCAGTATTAAAATCTTCTAAGTCCATGGTACAAGATTTATCATAAAGGTCAAACAGGACAGTGTGAGAATTATGTGAAGATGAAAATTTGGACCTTCTCATAAAGGAATCAGTTAGGTGATAGTATTGACAGCACTTCTCTGCCTCGAAGCTCTCAAGATTGACATTACACACATATGCTTCAAATTCTTCCTTGATTCCTGCTTGAACCATGAAGTCCTCTGACGGCCATTCTCAAGGCCGCACTTGAGCGTCCCTCGGTGGTTCATCGTCCGCATCGCGTATTGCGAGTCTGTGTCCTTGCTTTCTTGAAGAACCACCTTTGTACATTTTCCTAAACATATTTCTTCCCCTGAAAAATTTCTGAAATTTTTTGTAACTCAAAATAAAAGTGAACCAAACTCAACAAAATTAATAGCAACTACTCCTACAAGTGCCTAGATGCAATATAATGCATTAAATCTACTTTTGACCATATAAATTCGACATGCAAGATCAAGAACAGGGTCACCTAAGCAGCAAAAATATGCAATGAATAAAGCACTAGAACAAAGACTAATTGGACCATTGGAGGAGTCACATACCAAAGAACAATCCCCCAAAGCAGTTTTGTGAATGGAGCTTTGAGCAAGGAGATCGAAAATGGCAGCAAGATGAGCTTGAACTCGTGCTTGAGCTGGTTAGTGATGTTTTTGGGAAGAAGGAGTGTGTGGTAGCTGGAATAAGTGGAGGGGAGCCACCATGGGCCCACGAGGTAGGGGGGCGCGCCCCGGACCCTCGTGGCCAGGTTGCTCCCCCTGATGAGTTCTTAGTGCCAGATATTCTCAAATATTGTAGAAAAAATCATATGTAATTTTCAGGGCATTTGGATAACTTTTATTTTCGGGGTATTTTTTATTGCATGGATAATTCAGAAAACAGACAGAAAATACTATTTTTTCTTTATTTAATATAAATAACAAAAAGTAAAAAGAGAGTACAGAGAGTTGTGTTTTCTAACTTCATCCATCTCATGCTCATCAAAAGGAATCCACTAACAAGGTTGATTAAGTCTTGTGAACAAACTCATTCCGAATAACATGAAACCGAAGAAATTTCGAATAACACTAGGTTACCTCAACGGAGATATGCATGTCCCCAACAATAAGAATATCATATTTCTTCTTGACAGTAGAAAGAGGAAATTCAAAGCCTCCAATAGTGATTGTTGAAACTTTTCCAATAGAATTGATGTTGTGGACTTGAGGTTGTTTCCTCGGAAAGTGTACCGTATCCTCATTACCATTAACATGAAAAGTGACATTGCCTTTGTTGCAATCAATAACAGCCCCTGCAGTATTCAAAAAGGGTCTTCCAAGAATAATGGACATACTATCGTCCTCGGGAATATCAAGAATAACAAAGTCCGTTAAAATAGTAACATTTGCAACCACAACAGGCACATCCACACAAATACCGACAGGTATAGCAGTTGATTTATCAGCCATTTGCAAGATATTTCATTAGGTGTCAATTTATTCAAACCAAGTCTACGATATAAAGAGAGAGGCATAACACTAACACCGGCTCCAAGATCACATAAAGCAGTTTTAACATAGTTTCTTTTAATGGAGCATGGTATAGTTGGTACTCCTAGATCTCCTAGTTTCTTTGGTATTCCACCCTTAAAAGTATAATTAGCAAGCATGGTGGAAATTTCAGCTTCCGTTATCTTTCTCTTATTAGTAACAATTTCTTTCATATACTTAGCATAAGGATTCATTTTAAGCATATCAGCCAAACGCCTGCGCAAAAAGATAGGTCTAATCATTTCAGCAAAGCGCTCAAAATCCTCATCATCCTTTTTCTTGGATGGTTTAGGGGGAAAGGCATGGGTTTCTGAACTCATGGTTCCCTTTCTTTACCGTTCTTCCTAGCAACAAAGTCTCTCTTATCATAACATTGATTCTTTGATTGGGGGTAATCAAGATCAACAGCAGGTTAAATCTCTACATCATTATTATTGCTAGGTTGAGCATCAACATGAACGTCATCATTAACATTATCACTAGGTTCATATTCATTACCAGATTGTGTTTCAGCATAAGAAATAGAAATATCATTGGGATTCTCAGGTGTGTCAACGACAGGTTCACTAGAAGCATGCAAAGTCCTATCATTTTTCTTTTTCTTCCTCTTAGAAGGACTAGGTGCATCTACATTAGCTCTCTGAGAATCTTGCTCAATTCTCTTAGGGTGGCCCTCGGGATACAAAGGTTCCTGAGTCACTTTAACTCCTCTAGTTGCAACTCTAACATCAAAATCATTATTCTTACTATTCAATTCATCGAGCAAATCATTCTGAGCTTTAAGTACTTGTTCTACTTGAGTGGTAACCATAGAAGCATGTTTACTAATAAGTTTAAGTTCACCTTTAACACTAGCCATATAATCACTCAAGTGTTCAATCATATAAGCATTATGTTTCAATTGTCTACCAACACAAGCATTGAAGTTTTCTTCTTTAACAATAAAATTATCAAACTCATCTGAGCATTGGCTAGCAGACTTATTACAAGGAATATCACCTTCATCAAGTCTATAGAGAGAATTTACCTTTACTACCTGTGGCGGGTTATCAAGACCGTGTATATCTTCAACAGGAGGTAAATTCTTAACATCTTCAGCTTTTATACCTTCTTCTTTCATAGATTTCTTTGCCTCTTGCTTATCTTTAGGACTGAGAAACAGAATGCCCCTTTTCATCGGAGTTGGCTTAGGAGTTGGTTCAGGAAGTGTCCAATTATTTTCATTAGTCAACATATTATTCAATAGAATTTCAGCTTGATCAACAGTTTTTTCCCTGAAAACACAACCAGCACAACTATCTAGGTAATCTCTGGAAGCATCGATTAGTCCATTATAAAAGATATCAAGTATTTCATTTTTCTTGAGTGGATGATCAGGCAAAGCATTAAGTAATTGGAGAAGCCTCCCCCAAGCTTGTGGGAGACTCTCTTCTTCAATTTGCACAAAATTATATATTTCCCTTAAAGCAGCTTGTTTCTTATGGGTGGGGAAATATTTAGCAGACACACACAACGAGGATCAAGAGAATTAAACCATATCTTAGCATCACCCTTTAATGAGAACGGAAATAATTTAAGGATATAATAGTAGCGAGTTTTCTCATCATTAGTGAACAAGGTAGCTATATCATTTAATTTAGTAAGATGTGCCACAACAGTTTCAGATTCATAGCCATAAAAAGGATTAGATTCAACCAAAGTAATTATCTCTGGATCAACAGAGGAATCATAATCCTTATCAGTAATAAAGATAGGTGAAGTAGCATAAGCAGGATCATATTTCATTCTAGCATTCAAAGATTTTTCTTTAAGCTTAGCTAATAGTTTCTTAAGATCACTTCTATCATTGCAGGCAAGAAAGTCTCTAGCAGTTTATTCATCCATAACATAACCCTCAGGAACAACATGCAATTCATATCTAGGGGGAGAATCTTCATCATCACTTTCATCAATATTATCAGTTTCAATAATTTCATTCTCTCTAGCCCTAGCAAGTTGTTCATCAAGAAATTCACCAAGTGGTACAGTAGTATCAAGCATAGAAGTAGTTTCATCATAAGTATCATGCATAGCAGAAGTGGCATCATCAATAACATGTGACATATCAAAATTAATAGTAGAAGCAGGTTTAGGTGTCGCAAGCTTACTCAAAACAGAAGGTGAATCAAGTGCAGAGCTAGATGGCAGTCCGTTACCTCCCCTCGTAGTTGAGGGATAAATATTGGTTCTTGGATCTTTCAAATTCTTCATAATGATAAGCAGATATAAATCCCAAGTGACTCAAAGAATAGAGCTATTCTCCCCGGCAACGGCGCCAAAAAATAGTCTTGATAACCCACAAGTATAGGGGGTCACAACAGTTTTCGAGGGTAGAGTATTCAACCCAAATTTATTGATTCGACACAAGGGGAGCCAAAGAATACTATCAAGTATTAGCAGCTGAGTTGTCAATTCAACCACACCTGGAAACTTAATATTTTTGTAGCAAAGTAATATGATAGTAATGGTAACGGTAGCAAAAGGTAACGGTAGCAGAAGTAATATTTTTGGGTTTTGTAGTGATTCTAACAATAGCAATGGAAAAGTAAATAAGAGAAGTGCAATATAGGAAAAGCTCATGGGCATTGGATAGGTGATGGAGAATTATGCCGGATGCGATCGATCATGTAACAGTCATAACATAGGATGACACAGAACTAGCTCCAGTTCATCAATGTAATGTAGGCATGTATTCCAAATATAGTCACACGTGCATATGGAAAAGAACTTGCATGACATCTTTTGTCCTACCTTCCTGTGGCAGCGGGGTCCTATTGGAAACTAATGGATATTAAGGCCTCCTTTTAATAGAGTACCGGACCAAAGCATTAACACATAGTGAATATATGAACTCCTCAAACTACGGTCATCACCAGTAAGTATCCTGATTCTTGTCACTTCGGGGTTAACGGATCATAACACATAATAGGTGACTATAGACTTGCAAGATAGGATCAAGAACTCTCATATATTGATGAAAACATAATAGGTTCAGATCTGAAATCATGGCACTCAGGCCCTAGTGACAAGCATTAAGCATAGCAAAGTCATAGCAACATCAATCTGAGAACATAGTGGATACTAGGGATCAAACCCTAACAAAACTAACTCGGTTACATGATAAATCTCATCCAACCCATCATTCTCCAGCAAGCCTACGATGGAATTACTCACGCACGGCGCTGAGCATCATGAAATTGGTGATGTAGGAAGGTCGATGATGACGATGGCAACGGATTCCCCTCTTCGGAGCATCGAACGGACTCCAGATCAGCCCTCCTGAGAGAGTTTGGGGCTTGGCGGCAGCTCTGTATCGTAAAATGCGATGAATCCTTCTCTCTGGTTTTTTTCTCCTTAAAGTGAATATATGGAGTCAAGGTTGAGGTCGGTGGAGCGTCAGGAGGCCCACGAGGCAGGGGGCGTGCCCAGGGGGGTAGGGCGCGCCCCCCACCCGTGGACAGGATGTGGGCCCCCTGACGTAGATATTTTCACCAACATTTTTTATATATTCCAGAAATAATCTCCGTTGATTTTCAAGTCATTCCGAGAACTTTTATTTCTGCACGAAAATAACACCATGGCAATTCTGCTGAAAACAGCGTCGGCTCGGGTTAGTTCCATTCAAATCATGCAAGTTACAGTCCAAAACAAGGGCAAAAGTGTTTGGAAAAGTAGATATGACGGAGACGTATCAAGTAGCGCCCCTCCCCCCACCCACACACGTCGGGGGGAGGGCATCTCACCAAGACGTACTGTAACACGGACCAAGAAGAATCCAACTTGGTCGTACAACCTCTCCCCGCTCGTTGTTGGTCAAAGTGATGGACGTCCACACGGCCCCGCAAAATGGGCTAGCTTGTCGCCGATAACCTCACGAGGGAGTATTGTATGAAGACAAACCCACTCTGTGCATGTGGTCCAAGTATGTATATGGAATTGGTGTGTGGGGTGTTTGAATACCCAATGCGGAAATTTGATGTGGCACCATGCTTTGGAACCGTAAAATCCCCACACCGAGCGAGGGTTCACGATGTGTAGAATGGCCTCAAATTTAATTAGGCTTGGAATGGGTCGGCCTAATATACGTTAACTCAAAGCAAAGAACAACAGTATATCCACCCTGGTAACCTTTCTTGTCGTTGGTCAAAATGGTGGACGTCCACGCGGGCCTACGAATATATATAGGCTTTCCACCCATAAGCAAGCGAGTGAGAGTGTGTCCAAAGACAACCATTATTGCATGCGTGTGTCCCGAACATATTGATGGAGTGCATGCATATGTGTTGAATACCCGACCCAATGCACAACATTGATGTGGTGCATGCGTTGAAAATATTAGAGGTCCCCACACAGAGCAAGAGGTCGTTCATGACGTGTCGCGTGCTCCCCCCTTTGATCCAGCAGGATGGATTAATGTGTACAGATGCGCTATCATATATATGTAATCTCACATCATGATCTATATCAAGACAAAACTAAAAATTAATCCCCTCCTAAGTCAAATTAGTTAACCTCTCTCGCGCTATTGGTGAAAGTGATGGACCAAGCTGGTCACCCCCCCTCGACATGTACTATATATACACCTAGTAACACAACCCTTAAAGAATCAATCCTCCTTGTTCGTCAAACGCGTACCTCTCTCTCTCTAGGCCAAAGTGATGGACGACGAACTTGCGGGCCCAGCACAGAAGCGAAGCGTACGTCGCACGCGAGTGATCATCCTATATAGGACTCAGTACCACCGTCTGCATTCATGTGGCCCAAAGAGCTATTTGTGTGATGTTTGAATACGCAATGCACAATTTTTTTGGCACCACGTATATAGGAAACCAAAAAGTCCCCGCAGAGAGCACGAGGTTCATGACGCGTGGCATGTGCTATATGTACGCACCCATTCGACACGTGGTATACATGTACTTCCACTATATAACACAAACCAAAAAAGAATCATTCCTTGATGATCAATTTAACCTCTCTCTCATTGGGTCAAAGTGATGGAGGACAACCTCGCATGCGCACGGATGGAAGCGTCACACGCGAGTGATTTCCAATATATAGGGCAACCACTACGTGCATGGTATTGCGTGTGTTTGAATACCAATATAATGTGCAACTTTGAGGTGGAACCTACCTCGGGAACAAAAAAGTCCCCACATGGAGCGAGGTTATGACACGCATATAGATAGAGTATTCATGTTGCCCCCTCTTTGAGATGTACATACTCCTATACCATGCATATACGTAACACAAACCAAAAAAGAACCATCCTTGTTGGTCAAATGAGCCTCTCTCTCGTTGTACATTCAACTGGTCGACGACGACCTCGTGGGCCCATAGAGAGAGGCACATGCGAGTAATGTCATAGGACAAAACCACCACATGCATGCACCCGTTTGTTATGTGATGTTGGAATACCCAATGCACAACTTTGACCTGGCACATGTTTCATAAACCGGAAACGCACTACACAACGATGCATGTAGCCCCCTCACTTCAAGCCGGCGGGAGTGTGTACGCACGTGCTTGAACTTTGATATGGAATCCCACCATGATCCACACCACACACATGCCAAGATGAATCCACCTTTTGGTTAAATTAATGCCTCTCCTTGTCGGTGGAAACTAAAAACCTTTGCAGGCTAACGAATGGGCATGTCGCTGATAACCGCATGAGGGAGAGTGTCCGAGAGGACCACCAATGCATGCATGTGGCCCGAACATTATGTATGAAAGGGTTGTGTAATTCTTTAAATAACCAATTCACGACTTTGATGTGGCATAAATGACTCACAAAATGATCAATAATCCCACACGGAGGTTCACGACTCGTATTGTACTGTCGGACCCCTCCCCCACCCCCACACAGACAGACACACACATCCCACACCACCACAGCCACTCTGAGGCATGTCAAACTTTTTCTGCAGTGAACATGTGACGAAAGGTGGAGTGTCATGTTAATTAAAAAAACAGACACCATTCGACCGTTTTATACATTGATTGATTTCCTAGGGATTTAATGTGCAAAAATTAAATTTGAGTTACATGTGCACCAAAATGGGTTGCAAAATCATATGTGTCCCTAGGTGCATGTTTCCCTATGCAAGAGATTTCAAAATATTGAGAATATATATTTTTTCAAATTCAGTAAATCCAAAACTTAGTTGAAATTCAGGAAACTTATCGTGGTGCCATATATGGACACGAGTAGACAGTGATATTGTATTTTTTCATCAACGAGACCCATCTTGATATAATCTTCTTACAAACGAGAGACTATTAAAAACTAGCAACCAATATCTCATACGGATTATTTATTCGGACCATGTGTGCTAGACCATGCCATGCTTCAGTTAAGTAGTAAAGCGGTAGAAAATAAACCAAAAAATATACGTGCTGCCAGACACCCCGTGTGTCGTGCAGGTAGGCGTGAGTTGACGGGACGCACACGAGCAGTCTGCCGTGCAGGCATACCGGGAGGCGTACGTGCATGTGTCTGTATTGACAGGGAGGCATGCAAGTAGCTGTGTGAAATGATGGTAGGAATGGCAGAAGTCCGCTGCATAGGCTCACCGGGACGCGAGGCAGCTTTTGATCGCAGCCTGCCTCGCTCCCACTGGTACGTATTAATTGCATGCCCGAGCCACCGGCCGTAATGGGTGGCCGCACCCCCGGTCCACACTGGTCACCAACATCTGGACTCTGGACTGTATGAGGATGCCACCGAAGCGCACCATCGGAGGGAGTGGCGATGCCGGGGCTGATGTAGCACCGGCGCAATGCGTGAAGCTAAGCACAGAGGTTGCTGTCACCACCGATGAGGTCTTGCGCGGAAGAAGCATGACCTTGACTTCACCATCAACTCCGACGGAAAACTAGTTAGTCATCAACTCGTGCCCCCCGAGCCGGAGCCGGAGGTCAACATCAACTCCGGCAACGACTGCGACTCCGACGGAAAACTGGTTAGTCATCAATATATCCATTTGTGTGGCAAACATATCATGTGTTTCCTCTCGTTAAACCCCCCCACCCCTCTATAATTTTTCTGGAATACAAATCCTATGGTTATGTTCTCTCAGTCCATGAAATCAGAGTAATTAAGATCTGTTAGATGCACGTAGTGTATTAATTGTTTGAGTGTTATCAGTATAGAGTTAGTGATTAATTGTTTGTTCTGTATAAATGATTTTTGCTAATAATCCAACTAGGGTTAGCTTGCATGATAATAATTCGTGGCTTGATCTTGAGAATTGATTTTGAATGTCCTACATATATGTTTGTGCACTTTTTCTTCCTGATCTTGAGAATTGATTTCGAATGTCCTACATGTTATTCCATTTTTTGTTTCAGATTGGTATGTACACAGATGAGGCTCCGGCCAGCGCAACCGCCGGATGTAGATCTTGGACCCGGCTGTGTAGCCAGAAGCGCCCCCCTAGACCTGAGGAGCTAGTGGAATCTCTGGCGGACCGCATCAGCGATCTCTCGGTCGGCATCCTTGGGGAGATCATCTCCCTTCTCCCCACAAGTCCTCGCATCTAAGTGGCGCAGCCTGTGGTGCACCGTGCCTCTTAATCTCGACCGTCGTCAGCTATCTCTCGATGATGATTTTGAACTCCCCGGAGCCATCATGTCCTCCAACGAGAGCTCCGTTCAACGCATCTACATCCCGGCATGCTGCCTGCTAGACATACCCTGCATGGTGACCGCCTGGCTGACATCCCGTCAATTTGATAAACTCCTACCATGGCTATGCATGTAACATACCATGAACCGATGTATCTATGCCCTCACCACCGATGTCCATCTCGTGGTTTTCCTCCTCTCTCCACACTGCCACCTGTTGAGCATCGTCAGGGTAAGGCCTAATAAGCGCATAGGCAGGGTTGCTGAAGGGGTTGGCCCCTTGAGGTCTTCATTGCTGCTTCATCAGCCTTGATTCCGGTCCAGTTTCTGGTTTCCCCGCACGTGGTGTAAAGCCAATAGTGGTGGGGCCGCTCCAGTGATGGCTCGTGAATGACTCTAATGCACGGGGTAGAAACTGCCAATTTACTCTTCCCACAACACGCCCTTATCCTTGGCCACGTATGATGCATGCATCACATGGGGTAGGTAATGGAGGCGCGTGGCGCGGGAGGGCATCATGGTGAGGGCCCGGCCGTCTTGAATTGGCGGAGGAGGATGGTGGCCGCCTATCGATGGAGCAGCCCTCCTCCCTATCCTGTCTATAAAAGGGAGGGGCGAAGGAGGGCGGAGTCACCCATCTTTGCATTCGTCCCTTTCTTATCTCTCACTCCTGCTGGCTATGTCGAAGAGACAGGCCTGGGGCCAGCCCCCGGGCTTCTGCTTGGGGCTATTGTCGCCTCATGTTGGTGTTGATGCTTGGGGAGTGAGCCTGGTCCTTGCTGCGGCGAGCTTCTTGGTTTCTTCAAGGCTCGGCCGGGAGGCGGGGCTGGAGATCATTGGTAATCCCAGCACTGCCCCTCCTGGAGGTCTTGGGGCTGATGTCGATGAGAGGCGCGCCTTCCTGCCCGCCAAGGTGGGGCGCGGCATGCCTCGAGTCCTCTTTGTAGCGGAGCCGAGGGTTGATGCTGAGGAAGGCGCCCCCTCCTAGCTCACCAAAGCGATGGTAGCGTTGCATGCCTGTTGTGGGTGATGCCGCTACCATTTCTGCTCGTTTTTTTCTCTTTTGGGAGAGGCGACAGGCCTTGCTCGTCACCTTGTGCAACTCTTGGGTGTGCGCCATCTGCGACCACATCGGGTGGCCGCTCCGCTGGTCCCTTCATAGTGTCCTTCTCCTAAGCGCTCCTTTTATTCTTCTCCCCCTCTTGTCTGAATATCCTGGGGAGGAGGAGCAGAGAAAGGAAAAGATGGGTTATGGGGCACTTATATTTTTTCAATCTCAAACTTGTAAGTACTCGCCAAATTTTATTCAAATAATGTAATCCCTCGAGTCCATCTTTGTGTTCTGTAATGCTTGTACTTGTATTAGCATATGAATGAAAAAGATGAACCTTGCCGGGAACCCGTGCATGTGTATGTCCATGCAGAGGTGGGGTGCCTCTTTAATGTAAATAAATGAATTTTCCTCGGCAGGCTATCCTGCCGGCACCCTCTTTGTCTGCCGAAGAGCTATGTCTTCCTGGGAACAGACAGAGGGGCCAGCCCCCCACCAATTCCTTTTTACCAAAGGCCACTGCGACCATCCTGACCGAAGCAATGTTTGAGTCATGGACGGGAGCACTTAAGTCTCAAAGGAGAAGAGAGGTTTTCTCGTGCAATGTTATAGCTTACAGAACACTAATGGACAAGAGGTAGAACTTATCTATTTGGATTGTCGGGGATTGCAGCGTCGGGGCATCTTCTCAACTCCTTAACGAAGCCAAGTTTATGACAGGAACATGCAACTTCATGTAGAATAGAATGAATGCAGGATGCGATCCTATCTATATGCATATGCAAATGCTCATGAAATGCTTATGCAGTGATCTTGGTGTGCTCACGCATGCATGCAATCTTAGTTGGGGGCCCCCTACATCGCTTCTCTATTTTGTCTTGCACGGGGTCATCGCCCCGGCTTTGTACAAAGGGTTACATGCAGCTGAGGCAAGGCCTGTACAAAAAGGTGGCTGACGGGCAGGGCCCGACAGCCGCACCTTATGGGTAGTACTTGCGGAGATGCTCAATATTCCATGAGTTTTGCAACTGAGTGCCATCTCCGGTCTCCATATGGACTGCTCCAGGTCTGGTGACTCGTACCACCCGGTAAGGGCCTTCCCACTTCGGTGAAAACTTGTGTGTACCCTTGGCGGACTGAACGCGCCTAAGAACAAGGTCACCTTCCTAAAACACCAGGCATGAACCCTGCGGTTGTGATAGCGACGCAGGGCTTGCTGGTAGTTTGCACAACGCGTAGCAGCCCGAACACGGTTCTCCTTGAGTAGCACAGCGTCGTCACCCTGATGCTGATCTTGTGCTACTTCATCGTAGGCAAGCACTCAAGGAGACCCGTAATTGAGTTCCATGGGGATAAATGCTTCTGCCCCATAGACCGGGGAGAAGGGAGTCTGCCCGGTAGCTCGGTTAGTTGTCGTTCTAAGGGACCAGAGACCTACCGGCAGCTCCTCAATCCACCGCCTGCCGTGCTTCTGCGGCGTACCAAAAGTTCTTGTCTTGAGTCCACGTAGCACTTCAGCATTCGCCCTCTCAACTTGTCCATTGCTCCGGGGGTGTGCCATAGAGCTGAATGAGATCTTGCATCCGAGGGTACGAACATTTTGCAAGAAGGCATGGCTCATGAACTAGGTGCCGTTGTCGGTCATGATCCTTGCCGGAACTCCAAAATGAAACACCAATTCTTTCAAGAACTTGATCGCTAACCGAGCAGTCACCTTTCTCACGGCAGTCACTTCCGACCACTTTGTAAACTTGTCGGTGGGAACGAACAAGAATTCAAAGCACCCGGTTGCTCGGGGGAAGGGGCCAAGGATATCGAGCCCCCAGACCAAAAATGGCCATGATAGAGGGATTATCTGAAGGGCTTGGGCAGGCAGGTGTATTTTCTTGGAATGGAACTGGGAAGCTTCACATTTCGTGACTAACTCAACCGCATCTTGGAGGGTTGTGGGCCAATAGAATCCTTGCTGGAATGCTTTTCGAACTAATTCCCTTGATCCAATGTGGGAGCCGCACATTCCACTGTGAATCTCACCCAATAGTTCCTTTCCATCCTCCCGGCATACACACTTCAATTTCATACCGTTGGGCCTCCTTTTGTATAGAGTGTCATCGACAAACTAATACATACTGGCCCTCCGGGCTACTCTTTCAGCTTCATCTTGGTCGTCGGGGAGTTCTCTGGTCTGGAGGAAGTGGACGGTGTGCCTTGCCCAAGTTGGAGCCTCGGGCTTGGCAATGAGGACTAGTGTCACCTCCTCTGTTGGGGGAGCACCAGCCTCGTTCACAGGGTCCATGGGCCCGGCTAGAAGGGGTGGTCCGGCAGGCTGTGAGGAGTTGTTTCCGGCACAGTCTTGGCCAGGAGCGGACGGCTCGACAGGGAGAGGCTTACCGTAGTCCCACTTTCTCCTTTTCTGGGCCATTGTTGCTGGTGATATGGAGGGCTGAGAGAGATGGAGAACAAAAGTTCCTGGTTCCATAGGAAGCTTCTGTGCAGCACACTTTGATAGGTGATCAGCTATGATGTTTTCTGCACGGGGTATGTGCTCTGTTTGCAACCCATCAAAGTGCTCCTCCAATCTCCTCACTTCCTTGATGTATGCTTCCATCAATGGACTTTGATAATCCTTGTTGACTTGTCTCACCACAAGCTGCGAATCCCCTCGAATGATCAACCTCTTAATTCCCAGTTCTGCTGCAATTTTGAGCCCAGCAAGGAGCCCTTCATACTCAGCTGTATTGCTGGTGGCTTCTTCCCGGGAAAAATACATTTGGATGATGTACTTCAAGTGCTCCCCGGATGGGGCAACAAGAAGCACGCCGGCCCCTACACCTTGTAGGGAAAAGAACCATTAAAATAGATAATCCATTCTTGGGCCGATTCCTTGCTGGGGATAGATGTCTCTATCATTTCCTCATCAGGGGTTGGCGTCCATTCTACAATAAACTCTGTCAGTGCCCTGCTCTGAACAGTTGATGTGCTCTCAAACTTCAAATCAAAGTTGGATAACTCCAAAGCCCACTCCACTACTCTGGCAGTAGCTTCAGGGTTTTGGAGTATCCTTTGCAACGGAAAACGAGTGACAAACGTGATCTCGTGGGCTTGGAAGTAGTGGCGCAATTTCCTTGAGGCCATAACGAGACCAAAGATCAACTTATGCACACTAGAGTACCTCGATCAAGTTGCCTGTAATAGGGAGCTGATGAAGTACACTTGGCACTGCACCACTTTCTTCCTTGAAACGTCCTTGGGGTTGTTCTCGTTGCCGTGCTCATTGCTGTCCTGATCCTTCTCTGACTCTGCTATTTTCTACTCACTTTCTACCTCATCCACTTCTCCTGTGCTACCCAGGCCCCACTGACCACTTGGTTGGTTGCCACCAAGTATAGCAACAACAGTTCTTGGGGTTGGGTGCAACCAAGGTAGGCACAGATGATATGTAGGCCTTCAACTCTTGCAGAGCTGCATCTCCTTCTGGGGTCCACTTCATAGGCCCTGCTTTCTTGAAAATTTTAAAGAACGGCAGGGCACACACGACAGACTTGGAGATGAAACTGCTTAGCGCGGCAACACATCCTGTTAAGCGCCTCACATCCTTAACTGTCCTTGGCGCTTGAATCTGCTCAATGGCTTTGATCTTGCCGAGGTTAGCTTCGATCCCCTGATGGGATACAAAGAAACCAAGTAGCTTGTCGGAGGGAACACCAAACACACACTTCTTCAGATTAAGCTTCAAATTGATCTTGCGCAGATTAGCAAATGTCTCCTCCAAATCCTGGATAAGGGTGGCCTTATCCTTGGTTTTGACCACGATATCATCCATATAGGCTTCTATATTTCTATGTAACTATGGCTCAAAACCAATCTGGACTGCCCTTGCAAAAGTGGACCAGGCACTCTTTAATCCGAATGGAATGCGGACAAAGCAGTACGTACCAGATGGAGTGATGAATGACATCTTCTCTTCATCTTCCTTGGACATGAAGATCTGGTGATATCTGGAGTACGCGTCCAAAAAGGAGAGCAAATCACAACCTGAAGTGGAATCCACAATCTACTCGATGTGTGGCAAGGGAAATGGGTCCTTCGGGCAAGCCTTATTGAGATCTGTGAAATCAATTCAAAGCCTCCACTTCCCATTAGCCTTTCGGACTACCACTGGATTTGCTAACTACGTATGATGCAGTACTCCTGTGGCCAAACTAGCTGCCTCCAGTTTCTTGATCTCTTCGGCAAAGAACTGTTGCCTATCCAAGGCCTGCTCCCGGACTTTCTGCTTGACAGGTCGGGCATGTGGGCAGACAGCAAGGTGGTGCTCGATTCCTTCCTGGGAACATCGGGGATACCGGATGGTTGCCAGGCAAACACATCACACTACAAAAAAATACACTTCCCTGATAATACGTGTTTGTTACAGTGGGTCATGTTTTCTGTCATGCATGTGCATCCATGACAAATTTATGACAGAATCAAGATAGTCAAACATGTGTCGTCGTAGAAGTGTTCCATGACATTACCAAAATTATCATAACGGAAGTGTCCACTTCCATGACGATAAATCGCGCGTCATGGTAGTGCTTTCGTCAAGGGTGACCGACATGTGGCATCCACCATAGCGGGATGCCGTTAAGCTATCGGGTCTGGTTTTGGATCCGATAACCCACTAACAGCCCGGACGAATGAGGATTTTCCACGTGTAAAATTCTCATTGGCCGGAGGAAACACGTGTTGGCTCACCGTTGGGACAGATGTCATCCATTCATTGGACAGGAGGCACCTATGATACATCGACACATGGCACGGCCCAACAGAGGTCCATTCTGGTGAAAAGGCCGGCATGTTTGACTTGGTCAAAAGGTAACGGGCTGGCCAACGGAAAGCCTGTTAACAGCATGTTCGTATATAGCCCATTTACGGCCCGCTAACTCACGACCCGTTACGGCCTATCCAAATTAATCCCAGTAGCTTCATCTGGGTCTTCCAATATGATTCCAGCCCGTTCTAACTTTCGGCCCATGTATGGCCCATGATGTCTTTCGGCCCATACGAGACCATTTGTAACTCTTGGCCCATTAATGGCCCGTGGTGAATCTGGCCCGCAATGAACAGTGTAACCCTTTATACCCATTAACGACCCATTATTCCATTGGGATATTTCCAACCCGTGTTACCTTTCAGCCTTCTCAGGGCCCATCTATTCTTGGGATCATTTCTAGCATTCGGTTACTTACGGCCCGTCATTGGCCTTTTCTGCCTGTGGGCCAAATTCAGCCCGCGGTTACAATCGGCCCATTTGCGGCCCGTTACTCCGTTGGGCTGTTTTCATCACATCATCAAATACGGCCGATTGACGACGACCTGTTATTGTCGGCCCTTGAACGGACGATTCCAAATCTAGCCCATTTACAGCACATAATGTGGTCTGTTATTGGCCCATGTTTGGCCTATCGATCATATGACACGTAGAAGGCCCATTGATGCTACGACCTGTAGAAGGCCCATTGATGCTACGTCCCGTAGAAGGCCCATTCTTTCTACGGCCCTAAGAAGGCCCATTGTTTCTAGGACCTGTAGGAGGCCCATGGTAAATACAGTAAATATGTAGCCCATGGTTATTGTGGCCTAGTTTTAAAAAATAGGTTATTGCGGCCACTAGCAAACCGCGGAAAAAGAACTGCACTGACTACAAGCAAACAAATAAACAATACAACAAGGAAATAAATAAGCAAGCAACTTACGCTAGGCTATCACGGCTATTACACATATTACATCCACATGGAATCAAAGTTCTCCACCAGTGCAAATATTGGGAACAAAGAAGCATATCATATACACTGGTTGTGAAAGTTGGCGACCAGTGCAAATAAACACCGCAGCAAAAAAAGTCCATAACTAAAACCACTTTAGAAGAGCTCAAGAAACAATATCCTAGGTACCCATAATGCTGGCAAGATGCTTAGCAAGCTTATTAACTTTCTCTTGTTTGGCGCTTAAATCCTCCAGCACTTGCTGTTGCACCAGAAAGTACGCATCTGAATTCTGCAGGGACTTCCTCAGTCCTTCAGCTTCCTGTTGCATAACATTTGATCGATGTCTTTCAACTTGAAGTTGATTCAGGTAGCAAGTTTGAAGCGCTAGGGCCAGAAGTAGTAGCCAGTAACTCGAACACTACATCAAGACAGGATTTTGGGGTTGTCTCAGTGTCTTCAATATAGTTTTTATCAGCTTTCTTGGAGACCAACAGGGATGTCTCACTATCTTGAACCTTATCTGCATTACTTCCTTTACCATTGCTTAACGGGGTATCTTCTCCAATATTTTATCCGCGTTCTTAAAGAGAAACAAACAAACACATCACATGTTTATAATGTAGCATATGAAACTCATTTTGGTAAACCAGTTCAGTAGTAAGGTGGACGGGATAACAACATGAAACAAACATATATCTATGTAGTATGGTCACTGTATGGTCTATATCATTCTAGTTTATGTCGCCAAATCAAGATAGATACAGTTTGAATCATATCTATTTAAGACAAAGCATCATAGATAGAGTATAAGTGTGGGAAATTACACAACAATAACAACACTTGTAATGTGCATGGCATGAGAACATAACTGTTTATTCAATTGAAACTGAAATCAACATAGAGCAAGTTACAACAGCAAAAACGTTAAAGAAACAGGTTTAAAACATACTTGTTGCGCCATTGGAGTTTCAATTGCATCCTTCAATTTGAAATTAGTTGGTATGAGTAAATACAGTGATGCAAGAGTAAAGTAGTATGAACCATAGCTACGGAACCAGACTTGAGAACAATTCTTCTTCTGCTTTAAGGTTGACTTGGGGTTCGGAGTGGTGGTCCTCGTGCTTTGGGCACTGCAATTGCCTTACTAACTCCTCGTGTTTGGGTGCTCTGTGGTGGAGACGGCATTGTGTCAACTGGAACTGGGTTACTATCTGATGGGGTTGGGGCTAAAAGGGGTGTAGCCGGTTCTCTGTCCAATTGGGTAGGTGTACAATCTGGGTGAGTCTGAGTTATGTGTGGTGGGGTTGGTTTCCTGGGCAAGTACAACCGTGGTTCTATCTGCATCGAAAGGTAGCGCAATCTTTTCTGAAGACCGTGTTTTTACTCCCATAGATACTGCCATCACCCCCTCCAATTGAAATGGATGATAAACAAGAAAAGTAATTGAATGTACAGACATTGTAAGATAGACAGGTGCAATGGGTAGTAGGGAAGAAAACAGGGCATGAAATACTTCACATTTATGTTGTCTAACCAAACAGAATAGCAGGACATAATTTCACATATATGATGGCTAATTAAATAGGATACCATGACACAATTTCAAATGTATGATGGTTAACTAAACATGATAGAATGACATAATTCAAAATATGATGACTATGTAAACAAGATGAGATGATATAACTATATTATGTCTTTAGAAAATGGGTTGGCATGCCATAATTCAGATACTTGCTGTCTATGTAAACATCTTGGCATGATATAATTCAAATATATGATTTACATACTAAGCAAGTGAGCAGAGGGCAATCGCATATATGATGTGTCAACTAAGAAGATGGCATTCAAAATTGTGCATATGATGTAAAAACTAAGCATTGCAATACAACATATGCATGATATGAGTAATATAACCCTGCCAAGTTTGAGCATACACCTTAGGGGGATAATAGGACTGGTCATGTGCTTCTGAATCCTCCTTTGAAGAGCTATTTGTAACTAGCAAGATATCTGCTTCAACAAGTAGCATTGTCTGCTCTAAAGACCTTGTTTTCACTCCAGATTTTGCCATCACCAATTCAAATGGCTGATGCACAGGAAGAGCAGTTGAATATACAAACATTGTCGACAAATGCAACGAGAAATACAAAAAAAGGACGGCATGATATAATTCACATATATGACGCTTGGCTAAACAGCATGGCATTGCATAATTCACATATATAATGCCTTGCAACAAGATAGCATTGCATAATTCACATATATAATGTCTTGCAACAAGATGGCATCGCATAATTCACATACATGGTAATTAGATACTAAAAAGGTGGCATTCACACAAAGCATGTCTAAACTAAGCAAATGACATGGCAATGCAAGATACCATACGCACGATATGAGCAACATAACCCTGCCAAGTTAGAGCATGCACCTCGGGGGGGGGATAGGACTGGTCATCAGTCTCTGAATCCTCCTCTAAGGAGCTATCCGTAACCAGCAAGACATGCGCTTTGTCATATAGTATTGTCTGCTCTGAAGACCTTGTTTCCACTTCAGATTTTTGTATGACCGTGCCGAATGGCTGATGCACAGGAAGAGTAATTGAATGTACTAAAATTGTTAACAAATTTAACACGTAATAAAAAAATGATGGCATGATATAATTCGCATATAAGATGACTGGCTAACCAGGGTGGCATTGCAAAATTCACATATATGATGCCTGGCTAAACAAGATGGCATTGTGTGATTCACATATACGATAAAGAAACTAAACAGATGTCATTGACACAAAGCATGTCTAAACTAAGAAGATGACATATTTGATGTATCTAGTAAGCAATGCAAGGCACCATATGCATGATATTACCAACATAAACATGCCAAGTTAGAGAGAAGACCTCAGTGGGTAAATAGGAGTGGTCTTCTCCTTCTGAATCCCCCTCAGAACAGTTATCTTCCTCTTGATTATGATCCGAAACGGATGGAGGGGGCTGCCTTTGCGCCCACCATGGAGCAACGTCTGCATGAAATTTTATTGCCACGCAAGGCTCGTCTCTTTTGCTCTACATGTTCAGTTCCATTGTGTACAATAACTGACATGCATATGAATAAAACATAGTGAGATTATGTAAGGAGTGCATGCACAAATCCAGAGTGATGGTAGCAAACTGTGGATAGACCCAAAACCAATCATAGCAGGCAGATAATAGCTTTAGTTAAAAAATACAGATAATGGCTCCTTAGATGTTTGTTTGCACCCAACATGAAACTCATAGTAGACAGCCGAGATTAACCAGATAGTAGACAGATAGTACTGATTGCTACCCCAATATGTACCCCACAACAATTTAAAAACTCAAGTTTCAGCATTAGTTTGGACCTGACTCGGATTCTAATAGGTGAACACGACGATCAAGTAGCATGTCATCATATTAAGCGATGCATAACGTAAGCAGACACGGAAGAGTGCGACCTCTCTTGCGGACCCGTGTGGTCCTCAAGGTCATCTGCTCAGTTGTTGATGGTAATTCAGTTGTCGTGGCTGCCGGCAGCAGGGAAGAAGATCTGTAACAGCCCCAAAATTGGGTTATCAATTTTTGTGCTGTTATTCCTTCCTAGCACTCATTCTTCAAAAAAAAATCTCCTGAGTTTGCTGGATGACTCTGACAATTCTTGTCATTTTCAACCTTTCCAAAAACATTGCTCATGTATTTGTCAGTGGGCAAGCCCTCATCTGCATCATCTCAAACCCTAATTCCAAATTTTGGGGATTTGGATATCTCCTTTGTGCTTACAAGGGAGCCATCATTTTTCTTGATCTGTTGATCCTCCCAATTGTTACCAGAGATCCTCTCATCTTTCTGACACTTGGATATGCAAAAATATTGCTAAGTCCCATGCAATATTTTTGAATTGTGATTTACTCCTTTTCTTGCCTTTCTGAGGAATAAAATCCAAAGGCATAACTAGGAATCTCCTAAAATCATGAGAATTGGTGGAATTGATGCTTATGCCTAACCCAAGCTCTGGCAAATATATTGGCCATAATTCAATCAGGAAAATTGCCTTTTCCTATTTAATGCCAATATTGCATTTCTGCCACTTTCCAAAGGAACTACCATTTTTCTAGCAGGGAAAATTCCCACATAAATTGTGTAGCTTGTCCTTGCTATATAATCACTAGTTCCATCCTGATCTCATGTGCCTCACATCAAAAATTGGGCACATGATCCAATGCAAGTCTCTGCCTTCTCTAAAATTTTGCAAAGGAAGTGCTTTATTCCTAACTCCAATTGATATGCAATTTGGCAAGGTGATTAACATGGATAAATAACCCATGGGTGCCAAATATGAACTCAATCCATTCATCCTAGCTCCATGTGCAATTTCTTCAAAGTTTCTAACCAGCACACAACTTTGTGAAGGAAGTACCTTCATAAGAGTTCCAAATGGGATGAAACTTTTCCATCCTCTCAAGTATCTCAAATCATTAGTCTCCCCCTGAATTCAGTTCATTTCATTGAACTATGTGAGCACAGGAGCAATTCTTGGTTTCTGTCAAAACTTTTAGTTTGTAAAGTAAGTATATTTTATCTTGCTCCATTTTGGCTGAAACATTTTCCAGACCTTCTCCTATCCATATTATCCCTCTCCACAAGATTTTGGCTTATTTCATTTAGCCATTTGCCTTGAGGAATTTTCTCAAGTTTCTGGACAGAGGAGATGTTTGTGAAACAAGTACCATTTTGGCAAGTCCATTTGGTATGATATTTTTACAGCATCATGGTATGTCCAAATCATCAGGCTTTGCAAAGTTTTAGCTCAATCCATCACTCCTAGTGAGTGCTTCTTCCTGATTTAATTTCTGGGTCAGGTTTAGTAGTTACACAACAACTATGCTAAATACTTGACCAAATGACCTCATAGTTTATAGGATCGTAGTCCTTTCTACCCTAAGCCTCTCAGACATCAATTTTACCTTTTACCCTCTCTAGTTTACTCTCTAGAGTGTGGCCAAGTTTGCAGCAGTAAATTTGTGGAGCTTGGTTTACTCTACTCCCTCTGTCTTTGCTCGTTTCTTTACCATGGTAACACTATCTCTTCGAAGTACTACGCAGTAGACATGAGATTACATCAGTAAAAGCTCCAGAGCATGCTTTCTCCATGGTGACCATGGGCATTGCCGGCCAAAACAGTGGTCTAGCCACTGTTTGAGTCGACATCACTGTCCCGACCGGTTCTGGTCTCGCCATCGATGCCCAACAGCTCCCCCTCGACGTCTCCTCCCCCCTGGACCTCTGGCCCCCTTCGTTTTCTTCTCCGGCGAGCCGTGCCATTGACCAAACAGTGAGCGACCCTGTGCACCATCGCTTTCCTCCCAGATGTCCGCTTCCTCCTTTTGTTCCCGAGCGCTTCTCGTCTCCATGAGCCTCTGCTGCTCATCTTGATCCTCTTCGTCGCCTTCCCGCTGCTTCCCGTGAGCCTTGGCCGCGCCTGTCGACACCGCGCCGTCGCCGACGCACGGACACGTTGCCCGCCGCGTGTGATGAGGACATCAATACCATTGTTACACCCATAGCCCCTGTTGTTATACATACTGGACCAATTACTAGAGCTCGCGCACGCCAATTGAATTATCAGGTACTTTCATTTCTTGGTAACGATTGTAATGTTCATAAGAATATGGTGCTGCCTAAATTGGATACATTTGTTTTGCTTACAAATGAAGGGCCTAGCTTGGACAAGAAAGATGAACCTTGGAGCAAGTTCAAGCATGGAGATGATGGCATGCGCAAGGGGAACAAGAATGGAGTTACAAGTGATGATTCCAGGACTCTGAAGCCACCATAATGAGTGCATGAAGCATGGCACGAAATATACAAGATGCCACTTCATAAATTTCGTCGAGAGGCTATTCTAGGTGCTGCGTCACCTTATTATTGGGCCAGGCCCATGTATTTTCAAAGTACTTAAGTATAGGCTGTTTTTAGAGTCCATATGTGTGGGGAAACAAGAGTTAGGGTTGGTTTCGGACCCCTCCACCAAGGGCCATGAAATTCCCCCTCTCTCCTCCATATATACTGGCCTTACGGCATCGTTTAGACTTTGGGTTTTGTTTAGATTAAAAGTTCACCATAGCTGCAACTTCGCGTACTTCGTTTGTGTCTAACGACCAGACCAAGACGTCACAGAACCCCACCTTGATCAATAAAGCTTTCATCTTATATTCGCAATATCCAGATTGCATTCTCAATTTCTTGCTTGTTCTTCGTCTGCTCGCAGGAAATAGACCCTCGTGGTCAGGTTGATCGTACTTCGGCGTGGTCAATAACCCCTCGGAAGTTGGTTTAGCGATTGCTAAGGCGCGACGTATCGCACGTTCGTAGTCGGATCGTCAAGGTCGACTCCCACAGAGACGATAGCCACCATCTCATAGAAACATCGGGACACCTTCGCTTCTATCAAGTGGTATCAGATTTCAAGGTTGCTCGATGAGATTTTTACAGTTTTTCGCAGTTTAGATCGAGTCTGTTCTTCGTACCTACAGTACACGAAAAAGCCAAAAAAAATTAGGGTTAGTTCATCCTATCCGAACCAATCTGAGCCTTTGCATAATCTTTTCTGTATTTGCTTTGTTGAATTTGCGGTTGCATCGTCGTGTAAAGTTGCTGGTCTTAGCGTCTAGTCCTTTAGAGTTTCGAGTTCTGTTCACAGGTTGTCACGTCGCCGCTGCCATATTCACCACCACATATCCATCACGCCAATCCGAGACCACCTGCAACATATATCCGCCGCCAGTCCAATTCCCACCAGATTCATCGCCGCCACCAGTCCGAGATTCCACCAGATTCATCTCCACCACCAGTCCTAGTCCGAGTCCAGTAATTGTTGCATTGTTTTCGATTTTCGGATCACGCGATACTTCGAGTCGTGACAGAATAGGACTCTTGAGTTTCCGTGCTACCCGCAGAAGAAAAATAGTTCCAAACTCAAAAAAACTAAGTCTGGAAAATTCTAGGTAGGCAGTTTTTAGACCATTTGTAGACTTTTCCGAAAAAAAATGTTACGGAGCAAAAAAAAAGAGAAAACAAAAGTGAAAAAAAAGTGAAAAAAAATTCAGAGAGTGCTCCTCCCTTGTTTACATGTCGCGCCTTGATTTTGTTCATGTTCTAAGCTCGCGTCTCTAGTACGGTCTAGCCTAGGACCAGCACAGTATCGTCGTTGAGCGTTTATTCAACTTTACATCTCTGAATTAATTATTGCTGACCCTTTTTGCTACCATATTATACGCCTTGCCAGCTCCACATACATCTACGTCGTGCGTTTGACTCTCCCTGGTAATCGCTCTATCCAAGCTTTGAGAGTTTTGACTACGACGGTTGCCGATCACCGCCTGTTGCTGGGTAAGAACTGGTAAGAATTTGAGATTTGCTTGACGGATTTGTGACATCCACCACCACCTCTTGTTAGTAGTCTGTAGGATCATATTCTTGTGTGTTTCTATTGCTACTAACCATGGCAGGATCACAAGCCGACGAGACTGACTGGGAGAACATGACAAATAAGGAGTTGCATGATAAATTTCAGCAAATGATGAGTGGACAGGTGCAAGATGTGCTAAACAGATTTGAAGAGGCCATGGAGAAGATAGATGGCGTGGAGAAGACGTTCGAAACAAAGCTCGATAACAAGTTTAATGAATTGCTCGCACGTCTTCCACCACCACCACCGGCTGCCCCTAACGCACCTCCACAACAACAACAACAAAAACAACAACATCGCTTTCCAAATCAAGTGGGATGAGCACAGCGCGTTCCCATTGACCCTGGGCAAAATTCTGGTGCCGCTGTTGATGCTTCTGCCGCTCCTGCTGCTACTGCAGAGGTGGAGGACCGTTACGAGGATGAGGTTGACCAAAATCATAACTACGTGCAACCACCAGCACCACCACTACCAGGTCGTCCTCATGCATATCATCGCAACGGTAGGGCTGCACCACCACCTGAGGTACATGACCATCTTCGTAAACTAAAATTGAATATTTCACCATCTGAGGGTAGATATGTTCCTAATATATATCTTACTTGGGAGTTAGAAACTGAACAACGATTTACATGTTTACAATATCCTGAGAGAGAGACATGTTCCTGCTGATGTTTGTGCTTTCACTAGCTTTGCATGTGTGTGGTGGTCTGAACATTGTAGATGTAAGTGCATCTAGTGCCCCTTAGTGATTTTGGTGTATTGAAGACTTATAGGTTAAGGGACTAATGCGTGTGTGAGTGTACATAGGTCTATAAGTCTATGAGGAGTTTGATATTTACAGGAAAAGTCGACCCCTAAAAATGAATATCTTCGACTGAAGATTTTGGTATTTCTGAAGACTTTCATGAAGACTTTGAAAGTGAAGAAATTGGTGTGTCCGTGAAGACTTGATATTCATGCGAGGAATATGAAGCTTGAAGACTTTCGTTTTCATAGTTTTGTTTTTCTCTTTCTTGAGTCATAGGAAACACCGTACTGTTAAAGGGGGTCGAGGAAATACTAAGGAAAAATTTCCATGTGATGCTCAACTCAAAATCCTACACCTACCAATCCCTTCGAGTGAAGCCATTGGAAATCTCATACAGTTCAGTCAATTTCTTCAGTGACAGAGACGAAGTTCTTCTGGTCTCTGAGGAATTTGTCCTGACTGAGGAGTTAGGAATTCGCCAGTGCGGATTGCCTACACAGTGAGGAACATGATAGCCCTGAGGATTTTGGTACTCAAAATTCCGACCGTTGCTGTGCTATGCGCCAGCTGTTCCAAAATATCTATCCACCTAACGGTCATATCATTGAAGGGCATTTATGTCTTATCATGTCGGGCTGCTCCCTAGGCTATAAATAGCCGCCCCCTACAACCACTAGCTGAGAGGCTGCTCCGAGAGAAACCGACACTTGTCATTTGAGAGCAACCCATCCTCCGAGGACTTTGAGCGAAAATCATCAAGTGAGGAAAAACCAAAAACCCAAAACCCAAACACCTACAAACCCCAAGTGATTGAGCATCACTGAAGAGATTGATCCTGAGTGGATCCGACGCTTGTTACCTTTGAAGACTGTGCTTCTTCCAGACGGTTAGGCGTCATGGTCTAGAGCATCCAAGAGGAATTGTGGATCGCCGGGTGACCAAGTTTGTGAAGGTTTGGAAGTCGCCTGAAGACTTACCACGAGTGATTGGACGAGGTCTGTGTGACCTTAGTTCAAGGAGAATACGGTGAGGACTGGGTGTCTTGGACTAAGTGTCCTTGACTGGGTGTCCGGGACTGTGTGTCCTCGAGTTTAAATACTCAGCCGCTCCAACCAGACGTACAACTGAGACAGCAGTTGGAACTGGTCTACCAAATCATTGTCTTCACCGAGCTTACTGGTTCTATTTCCTCAACTCTTTCATTTCCTCATAACTGTGCTGTATGTTTGTTCATATCTGTGTTTGAAGACTTTGACTGAAGACTTTCTCAATTTCCTCAGTTCAATTTCTTCAGTCTGTTTGTCTTCATCCTGTGTTATCCTGTGATTACGCTTCCTGTACTCTGTGCCTGTCTTCATTTCATCATGATGACTATGCTTGTATTCTGTTATGTTTACCTTTGAGTACTTATTCCGCTGCTAGTAGTTCTTCGCTAAGGAATTTCCTCACCGGCAAATTCCTCAGTGAAGAATTTCATAAAAATCGCCTATTCACCCCCCTCTAGTCGATATAACGCACTTTCAATTGGTATCAGAGCAAGGTACTCCCTTGTTCTGTGTGATTTTGGTTTAACCGCCTGGAGTTTTAGTTATGTCGACCGCAGGTATGATCAAGGTCTCTGCTGGGTGTCCTACCTTCGATGGGACGGACTACCCCTACTGGAAGAATAAGATGCGAATGCATCTTGAAGCAATTGATAACGATCTCTGGTATGTTGTGGAAAATGGTGTTCCCTCAGTCACACCTTCTCTGAATGCTGCCGATGTGAAGAGATTCAAGCAACTCGACTCTCAAGCGAAGAATATCATATGTGGCCATCTGAGCAAAGGACAGTATGGCAGAGTGAGTGCTTTGGAAACAGCGAAGCTTATCTGGGATAGGTTGTCCAAAGTGAATGAAGGAGTCTCAACTCAGCGTGACTCTCGAGTTGATGTTCTTCGCAATCTCTTCAACCGCTTCAAAAGACTCGACAATGAAAATGTTCAACAAACCTTCGATCGCCTCACTGACATCTCAAATGAGCTTCAAGCACTTGGTGCCACTGACATCACCGACCATGAGGTGGTGAAGAAATTGCTGAGATCGCTTGATTCTTCATTTGACACTCTGGCATTGATGATACAAGAACGTGCTGATTACAAGTCACTTGATCCCGCTGATATTCTCGAGAGGCTAAATACTCATGAGTTCCAACTTGCTGAAAAGAGAGATCTCTATGGTTCAAGCTATGGCAGAACACGTGCACTGAAGGCCAAGGCAGTATCTGAGTCCGAAGATGAAGACTCTGGTAGCAGCCTTGGTGATCCTGAAGAACTGAGCCATGATCTGGCTCTGCTCGTGAAGAAGTTCCAAAAGTTCTCAAGACGTGGTCGCCTTGGAAGATCCTCAAGGAGCAATGATTCCTCATCCAGTGACTACAAGAAGAGGCTCTGTCACAAGTGCAAGAAACCTGGACATTTCATTCAAGATTGTCCTCAGTGGGAAAAGGAATCAAAGAAGAAGAAATACAAGGATTACAGTTCTGATGATGCAAAGAAAAAGAAGAAATCCACAAAATCCTCATCATCAAAATCCTCAAAGCCTTCATATCACAAGAAGAGCAGCTCCAAGAAGGCCAGGGCATTCATTGGCAAGGAAATGGACTCTGAGGCTGAATCTGAAGAAAATGAGGAAGAGGAGTCATCTGAGGAGTCCGAATCCGGAGTGGCGAGCCTTGCTCTCGCTACTGCATTCGTCAGCAAGTCTATCTTCAACATTGAGGAAAATGACCTCACCAACAAGGCTGATGAAGGGGATGATGACTACGCTCCCACCTATTGCTTCATGGCAAAGGGTGCCAAGGTACTCAAATATACCTCCTCTGAATCAAGTGAGAATGAATCTGATGAAAACCTTAAGCCCAGCTATTCTAAACTTGCTAAGATTGCTATAAAACAACAAAGGGCTTTAGAAAAGGTTCAAAACATGCTAAATAAAAGTGATGATATGTTGGGTGAAGAAATGGATCGCACTGAAACTTTGACTGAAAATCTTCAGAGACTTCAGTCCAAGCTTGACAAACTTCAAAGTCATCATAACACTCTCTTATCGGATCATGAGAAGCTTTCTTATGAATTTCTTCAAAGAAAGCAAGACCTTGAGAAGCTAAGAGTGAGTTATGAAGATCTTCAGAAGGAGCGCGATTCATTACTTGCTCAACAAATCAGCGCATCTCAGGAAGAATTTGTTCCTCCATGCTTGAAGTGCATTGAACGTGAATCTGCTAATTCTTCACCTGAATGTTCAAATGCTGCTAATGTTTCAAATTCTTCACATGCCTCTGCTATCACTAATTCCTCATCTGAGGACATTGCTAGTATCACTGACGATGCAGGGCTGAAGGAATTGTACACGACAGGCATGTACAAAAGCCTCAAAGGGCATCAGGCTCTTTGTGATGTGCTTAAAAAGCAAATCCTCAACAGGAACCCTAGGAAAGAGGGTATCGCCTTTGAGAGGAAACTCAATGCTGATGGTACATATTGGAAGCCTGAGCAGTACCCCAAAACTACATGGGTTGCTGCAAAGGGACCTCCAGTTGATCCATCTAACTTATCTGGATTTGCATGTGAATCTCCTCATTCTGATGATGAGTCAATTGACTCCAACTATAAGCTATTCAAAAATCAGAATGGTGAAGTATTTGCTAGATATGTTGGCACTAACTGCAGGAACGGCTCCCCTGTGAAGAAAATCTGGGTTCCCAAAAGATGCCTTGAAAATCTTCAGGTGAATGTCATCATGACGCCACCTGTGAAGAATAGGAACCCCAGATCAAATTCTTCATATGGACCAAATTCTTCATATGGATCAAAGTCCTCATATGAACATCATCGTGCTAACCCGTCTGTTTCGCAGGGAAGATCTAAGGATTATGGATATGTGCATTATTCTTCAAATCATTATGTCCATAAGTCCTCGAAGAATTTCTCTGCTTACTCTTATGCTTACTCTAACCCCTCTTATGTGAAACGAAATGGACTGGCTTCTATGCCATCCTTCTCGTATGGAGCTCGCAGAATGATGAACTCTTTGCCACCCCTTCAGATGTGGGTGGTGAAGAAAAAGAACTAATCTCTTCTGCAGGGTCAGGTCTCCAGACGCACGTAATCGTCTGAAGAATTTGCTGGAGACCTGAGCATGCCTGAAAGGACGCAGGCTAATCATGAAGAAATGAACTTTCATTTCTCACGTCCTCATATTGCTTTATCAGTTCTTTTACTTGATGAAATTGATCTGATGAATTGATGTCATATTCTTCACTGATGAAGTATATGAGTTTGTAAGCTGCACTAATTCATCTGCAGGATGATCAACCCAAAGCCACTGAGTGGGTCCTCGATAGTGGATGTACAAACCACATGACTGGTGACAAGAATCTATTGATGGATGCTCCATTATCACCGTCGCATCTGAAGCATATCATCTTTGCTGACAAAGGCAAAAGTCAGGTATTGGGTCTAGGTAAGGTTGCGATTACAAAGGATCGACACATGGACAAAGTCATGCTTGTTGAGTCCTTAGGATACAACCTTATGTCTGTCTCAATGCTTTGTGATCTTGATATGGTTGTTGTCTTCGGCAAGTACCGTTGTGTTGTGGTTATGGAAGCTGACAATTCCAAAGTCTTCGAAGGCTTTAGGAGAGGAGACCTGTATATTGTTGATTTCTCTACAGGACCACAACCAGCCGTGTGCTTACTTGCAAAAGCTTCAGAAGGCTGGCTCTGGCATCGACGACTTGGTCATGCAGGCATGAGGAATTTGCACACGCTTGCGAAGAAGAAGCATGTCATTGGCATCGAGAATGTCAAATTCCTCAAGGATCACCTATGCGGAGCCTGTGAAGCTGGGAAGATGACCAAGGCCAAGCATCCAGCGAAGACTATCATGACCACCACTCGCCCATTTGAATTGCTTCACATGGATCTCTTTGGTCCTAATCATTATTCTGCTATCTCAAATGAAGCATCTCAATATGGCTTTGTTATTGTTGATGATTATTCTCGTTACACATGGGTACACCTTGTTACTTACAAACATGAAGTGCAGGAAGTCTTCAAACGATTTTCCTCGAGGGCTTCAACCAACTTTGGTGTGAAGATCAAGCACATCAGAAGTGACAATGGCACTGAGTTCAAGAATTCTGGTCTCGATGACTATCTTGATGAACTTGGTATTACTCATGAGTTATCTGCTCCTTACACTCCTCAGCAGAACGGCGTCGTGGAGCGCAAGAACAGGACTCTTGCTGAGATGGCTCGCACTATGCTTGATGAATACAAAACGCCTCGTCGTTTCTGGACTGAGGCAATTGATACTGCGTGCCACATCATCAACAGAGTATATCTTCACAAATTCTTCAAAAAGACTGCCTATGAACTCCTCACTGATAAGAAACCCAATGTAAGTTATTTCAAAGTCTTCGGTGCTAAATGTTGGATTAGAGATCCTCATCACAACTCAAAATTTGCACCGAAAGCACATGAAGGTTTTATGCTTGGTTACGGAAAGGACTCGCACACCTACAGAGTCTTCAACAACGTTCTTCACAAAGTTGTTGAAACTGTAGATGTGCGGTTCGATGAAACTAATGGCTCGCAAAGAGAGCACCTACCTACTGTGATAGATGAACCAGCACCTGAGGAAACTATCAAGTTCAAGGCTACTGAGGATGTCATTCCTACTGAAGAATCTGCTGAAGAATTCATTCCAGAACATGAAGAACATCGAGCTAATGCACCTGAAGAAAATGGTGCTGAAGAAAACGCTGATCAAACTCTTCAACGACAACCAGCTCATCCTCGCATTGCAAAAGAAGTGCAAGTTGAAAAGATCATCAATGACATCAAAGCGCCAGGTCCTCTCACACGCTCAAAAGCTTCACATTTGTCTAACTTTTGTGGGCAGTATGCTTTTGTCTCTATTACAGAGCCCACTAAGGTAGATGAAGCATTTCTGGAGCCTGAGTGGATTCAGGCCATGCAAGAAGAATTACATCAGTTCGAGCTCAACAATGTCTGGGAACTGGTCAAACGTCCAGATCCTCGCAAGCACAATATCATCGGCACAAAGTGGATCTACCGCAACAAGCAAGATGAAAATGGCCTTGTTGTGAGGAATAAGGCACGGCTTGTAGCTCAAGGCTACACACAGGTTGAAGGAATTGATTTCGATGAAACTTTTGCACCTGTTGCTAGACTTGAGGCTATTCGCATATTACTTGCTTATGCTAACCATCATGATATCACTCTATATCAAATGGATGTGAAAAGTGCATTCCTCAATGGTAAGCTTGAGGAAGAAGTATATGTTGCTCAACCCCCAGGTTTTGAAGATCCAAAGAATCCTGACAAAGTCTTCAGACTCAACAAGGCCCTCTATGGCCTCAAGCAGGCCCCACGGGCTTGGTATGATACTTTGAAGGAACTCTTCATGAAGAAAGGCTTCAAACCCGGTTCACTCGACCCTACTCTTTTCACTAAATCTTATGATGGTGAATTGTTTGTGTGCCAAGTATATGTTGATGATATTATCTTTGGCTGTACTGACCAACGTTATAGTGATGAATTTGCCTATATGATGAGTGAAGAATATCAAATGTCTAGTATGGGAGAGTTGAAATTCTTCTTAGGTCTTCAAATTCGTCAACAACACAATGGCATATTCATATCTCAGGAGAAATACCTCAAGGATGTACTGAGGAAATTCGGCATGCAAGATTGCAAAGGCGTCAAAATTCCTATGCCCACAAATGGCCATCTGTGCACTGATGAAAATGGTATTGACTTCGATCATAAGGTATACCGCTCCATGATAGGTTCCTTATTATACTTATGTGCATCTAGGCCAGATATAATGCTTAGTGTTTGCATGTGTGCCCGATTTCAAGCTGCACCGAAGGAATCACACCATAAGGCTGTGAAGCATATTCTTCGATATCTAGCTCACACACCAACACTTGGATTATGGTACCCCAAGGGCTCGGCTTTTGATCTTGTTGGATATTCTGACTCTGACTATGCTGGTGATCGTGTGGATCGCAAGTCAACATCTGGTACATGTCATTTCCTCGGACGATCTTTGGTCTGTTGGTCCTCGAAGAAACAGAACTGCGTATCACTATCTACTGCTGAAGCTGAGTACATTGCCGCTGGTTCTTGCTGTGCCCAATTGCTATGGATGAAGCAAACTCTCAAGGACTACGGCGTCAACATGAAGAATGTGCCTCTCTTATGTGACAATGAGAGTGCCATCAAGATTGCTCACAACCCAGTTCAGCACTCGAAGACAAAGCACATTCAGATTCGTCATCATTTCCTTCGTGATCATGTGTTGAAGGGCGACATTTCTATTGAGCATGTGAAGACTGAAGAACAGCTAGCCGATATCTTCACAAAGCCCTTCGATGAGAAGAGATTTAGCAAGTTGCGGTGTGAGCTAAATATCCTAGAATCTTCGAATGTTCTTTGAAAAGGACACTCATCCTAACACTTATGCAAAATTGATGACTTAGATGTGCAACACATGAAGAAACATTTTACTTCAATCAATGAAGAATAACACTCTTAGTGTGAAGAAATTAATGAAGAATTTGATTCTCAGAACCCTACGATAATTGTGCACGATGTCTGAAATCATCATTCTTATACGGTGGGTCACGCCACCACCAAAAGTTGAAATTCCTCAAATTATTCATATTCTTCAACTTTGCATAGTCTTCACTGGTTCCGTTGTTTTTCTTCATTGGCTATATATATATATGATTTTATGTCCTCTACAGCATTCACTTATTGCTATTTCTTCAAGTTGGTTTTCTGCTAAGTGAATGTGATCGGACCCTTCCCCTCTATGCTATACTCAATCCAATCTGTTCACAAATTCCTCATGTACGTTCTATTTGAAACTCGTTCAAAATCTTCACTGTGTCTTTGTCAGCTGAAGAAATTGAGAATGGAACTTTAAAACTAATCTTATCCAAATTTTCGGTTTTGCCACTCAAATCGTCCCGCATCCCACGATAAATTTTTAATTCACCCACGATCTTACACGATCTCCACTACACAGTATGTGGGTGACACATGTCGTGCGAAGGAGAAGGGTCAGGGGCACGTTCGTCCCAAATCTTCGGGCGAACAGTTTTTCACTGCTACTATAAATACCCCCTCATCCCTTCCTCACTTCCTTTACTCCGCTCGATCCCTCTCTCCCACTCGAGCTTCCCAAACCCTAGCGCCGCCGCTACTCCATCATCGCCGGTGAAGAAGAGCTTCACTGCCTCGACCTCGTCGTCGTCATACTCGCGCCGACCGCGGAAATCTTCACCTCCGCCACCGCCGTAGACGTCTTCCTCCGCCAAGTTAGGGCGTGGAAGATCTACACCGACGAACTCCACTGTTTCACCTCACTGTTCGTCATGTTCTTCATTCAGGGTAATTAAAAGTTACTTTTACTGCCCTCTTTGATTCGAAGTTTCTCTATAAAACTTTCAAAGGTGTTTTATTCTTCAATCTTCACGCACTAAACACCTGACATGTCATCTGTTCTTGATTCGTTTCTCTAAGCATCATTTTTCTTCAAGATTACTCAATCGTGTGGATCCTCGATCTATACAACTCTGGAACCTAAGACAAAAAACGCTTAGTGAAGATCTTCAAGACTCATCTGGTCAAATTCCTCAAACTTATTCTTTTTGAAAAACCTTCTAAGAACGCATATGACCTCTCCAAATTCCTCGCAACTATACTCTGTTCACAGGTACACATGTCAGCTGCTGAATCACTAGGTTCTCATCAACTTAACCCATTTGCAGCGTTCCTCGAAGAAAAGTTGCATACTTCTTCAGAGAATTCGATTGTTCAAATTCCTCAACTGAAGAAAATGGCTGATGATAAAAGGCCACAGAAGGGAGGAAAGAGGCCTGAGGTAAATACAACATTTGAGATCCCTGATGACATATATGCTGGGTACTGCACACCTACTGAGGAAACCAAGAATGAGCGCAAAGTGCGCAAATAGAGGATAGAGAGGAGATGGCCAAAAGAATGGAGGGAGTACAGATATGTCACTCCTAAGTACATGAAGAAATTTGCACTCAATCCTCCATGCTCAAGAGCTCCATTGGCACCTGGCCAAGTAGCAGATCCCACCAGCTTCAAGCGCGGTGAGGACTATCCTGATGAATGGGCCAAGCGCCAAGGCAAGTTGGCCAAGCAAGCCAGAGAAGTAGTGAGGAAATTCAATGAAGACTCTGCTGTGGCTGTTGCTGCCTCTGCTGAGGCCTTTGTCAAGCCAAGGAAATCCATGCCTAAGAAGCCTGCTCGTAAGACAAGTGCTTCACCAACAGTGCCCTCACGGCCAAGTTCCTCAGCTGCGTCCTCACGGCCAGACTCTTCAAGGTCCTCACGACCAATCCCTCAAGCTGCTCCTTCAAAATCTTCAGCACCTCCTCCAAAGTCCTCAGCTGTCCCGACAAAGTCCTCAACACCTACGCATCTGGCCTCGTGCCAAAGGACTATAGGCATCTCCATTGCCTCTGGTGTCTCAGCAAGCTCCTCAGCTGCACCAAATTCTTCATCTGGCCCCACTCTAATGAATACCAAGGCAACTGCTGGGTGAGGTCCTCGGCGAAGTCCTCAAAAGAAGCAAGTCGCTTTCCAAGTGCCATCTGAAGAAGATCAAGCTGATGATGATGAACTTGCAGAAATCATCAAAGACAGACAAGTTAGGGCCGCTAGAGCCAAAGGCACACCTGTGCCACCACTTTTGGATCCCAAGCTGATCCTCGACTACATTGATCTCTGGCACAAGGATCCAAATACTCCTATGCCTGACTTCAAGCTGACACCTGGTCAAAATCACATGCTGGCTCATTTCATCCAAGAGGAGAAATGGAAATATGATCAGGCCAGGCAGATCAAGAAGGCCCACAGTACAGAAAGGAGAAATACCTGAAGAACAACGTTGTCACTATGACCACTGATGAACTTGTAAAAATCCAATCTGAAATCAAAACCCTCGGCGATGACTTCCAAGCCTACTATGCTGATTGGCAAGGAGCCAAAGATAGATTTGTAAAGATAATTGAACAGTTCACTTCAAATGTTGCTGCCCCAACGCAACAGGAAATTCCCCAGGCTGAAGCATCTGCTCAGCCGACTGGAGAACATGCCAGCACCGCTAATGACAATCAGGCTACTGAACAAAATGTGAGTTCCAGGGCTGATGACTGCATTCCAGCCACTGAAGAAATTGCCAGGGCACCCACTAGTGGTGTGCCTGAAGAAACTGAAGAACTCAGGGCAACTGCATCAGTTGTGCCTGAAGAAAATCAACCAGATTCCTTAGCTGCTCCTGCACCAACTTCAACTCCAATCCTTCCATCTCCATCAGATGTGAAGAAGACCAAGGCTGCAGAGCGTGCTGTGGTGAAGAAAAGGAAAGCACCAACTGCTTCAGATTCTTCAGCTCCAAAGAAAATGAAACCTATGACAAGCTCATTTGCACATCCGATTGATGTTGTTCCCATCTCAACCAGGCCATCAAAGGACCTTGTTCCTTTTGATGAAGAATATGTGATCCCCAATGGATCTGACGAAGAAACTCCTTCTGCTGCTTCGTCTGAACCGTTGGATGAAGAAATTGAAGTGGATGCGATCCCTTCAACACCTATCATCTCCTCGCCTATGCCTCAGTTCACAGCTGAAGAGGCTGGCGTTGAAGAAATGGAAGATGAAGATGTGGACATTGGCTGCTCCACACCCGTAATCAGTGATGAATTCTGGGAAAGTCAGCATCCAAACTCTCCAATGTTCACCCCTCTACAGCAAATTCCTCAGTCCCCCACACAAACTATTCACATGGGCTCTGAAGAAACTCATCTCACTGCATCTGTCCATGAGGAAATTCCAGCCACTAGCGCTGAAGAAACTGCTGCTGCTGAACAACCAACTACGCAGACTGCCACTAAGGAAGAACCAGAAATTCCTCAGCCTGAAGAACTTGCGATTGAGATTCCTGAGGTCGTGATGCAACTCACTGACACTCCTCTGCCAAAGCCAAAGGATCCATTCTCACGCAAGCAAACGTTCAAGGCTGATGATTTTTTCGGTGAGCACGTATTCTTCGAAGATTATAACCCATATGACTCTGCTTGCATTAGGAAGAGGCGTTTCTCGACTGCTAGTCAAGCCAATTTCTATTCCTCAGTGTTGTTCAACAAGGAGAAGATTTTCTACCATGAGCATATTCCTCACGTGGATATGGAATCTCTGCTGTGCTTCGCACCAGTCCTTAGTGTTCTTCACGACGCTGGACTGCTCAATTTTTTCTCTGACATCTACGATTGGAATGAAGAACTGATTCTTCAATTCTATGCAACGCTGCACATCACCGGAAATGCTGAAGATGTGAATTCACGGGTGCTGGACTGGATGTCTGAAAACACTCACTACACTGCACTAGCCTCTGAATTGCTTCGTGCTCTACCACTCAGTCCTCCCCTTGAAGAAGCTCGCTACATCTACAGTGAACCTAAGCTCACTCATCATTACATGCAAGTGCTGATGAAGCCTTTGAAACCAGGTCAGGCACCACGAACAAAATTCCTCGTGAAGGAATTGATGTACGTGCCCAGAACTGTCTATCGTATTCTTACGAGGACAATCGGTCCTATCAAAGGCCATGACTCATCTGATGAGGAAATTGTTGGCATCATGAAGAATCTGGTATTCAACATCGTTCATGGCATTCCTGTCAACTATCACGATTTCTTCATGAGGACTATGGCCAATGTTGCACTATCTCCGTTTGAGCTGAAGTCTTATGCACCTTGGATCATGAGATTCCTCATGACAAGGTCTTCACTCAACTACAAAGCTGATTTCCAGAATCATCTCAGCTACTTGCCCCCAATTGAAGTCCTCAAGCAGACATATTCCTCAGTTGATGGAAAGGGCAAGGCACCAGCTGTAATTGATGAAGGCATTCGTCCATTGGATGGTCAGCTTTGCAAAGCTGCATCTTATTCCACCAATGATGACTCTGCCAATGCTCCCAAGTCTACTCCTCAAGCCACTGCTACACGCGTGATGACAAACCGTGAACTTCTGCTTAGTCTTCACCAAAAGGTGGATCGAAATCACAAATGGGTTAAGCGTCACTTTGGTTCACTTCTTCACAACATGACTGCCACACACAATGCAGTGAAGAAAAACCACTACTACCTCCATCAAGTCTTCGGTCGCACATGGGCAATCCTGTCACATCTGTATGGTGAAGAAGATCTGAAGAACATGGGTCTTAATGAAGATTTTGACTGGTCTGCACCTCCACCGAAGAAATTCAAGAAGGTCAAGGTTCCTTCTCTTGTGGCCAGCTCATATTCTTCATCGCGCGACACTGATGAACATGAAGATTTAGATGACACTGCGCCAGGCCCTACATCAACCAACAACCCCAACAACGCTGGCTCTCCTTCATCAACCTGATTATCTTTAGGGGCGTTAGTCCTCAGTTTCGATCCTTTTGGTCATTTGATGACAAAGGGGGAGAAATTTGAGTTAGTCTTCAAGCGGGTCTATTTTATCACCCATATACAACGTTTTTTCGCTAAGTTACAACTCTCGTTCTTCTGAAACTTTATTGGATCGAGTTGTAATCTTAAACCCAATGGTGCTCTAATACTTTTGATGCACTATGCTCTGATACTCTTTTCTGCATGCTTATTCCTCGTTAATATTATTGCACGCATGCTGAATTTCATCAGGCACCATATTTCGTCATGCATTTCAAATTCTTCATATTATATGTTAAATGCGTGTATGAATTACAAGATATAGGGGGAGATCTCCATGATTCAACTCTTCAAGTGTGCATTGCTTCAAAAGCAAATTCCTCACTATGCACATCTTCAGGGGGAGTTCTTCTATATCTTGCAATCAAATTCCTCAATATCAGTATTTACACTTCATATGTTTATCCCCGTTGAAAACTTAACCTATATTGTCATCAATCACCAAAAAGGGGGAGATTGTAAGTGCATCTAGTGCCCCTTAGTGATTTTGGTGTATTGAAGACTTATAGGTTAAGGGACTAATGCGTGTGTGAGTGTACGCAGGTCTATAAGTCTATGAGGAGTTTGATATTTACATGAAAAGTCGACCCCTAAAAATGAACATCTTCGACTAAAGATTTTGGTATTTCTGTAGACTTTCATGAAGACTTTGAAAGTGAAGAAATTGGTGTGTTCGTGAAGACTTTATATTCATGCGAGGAATATGAAGCTTGAAGACTTTCGTTTTCATAGTTTTGTTTTTCTCTTTCTTGAGTCATAGGAAACACCGTACTGTTAAAGGGGGTCGAGGAAATACTAAGGAAAAATTTCCATGTGATGCTCAACTCAAAATCCTACACCTACCAATCCCTTCGAGTGAAGCCATTGGAAATCTCATACAGTTCAGTCAATTTCTTCAGTGACAGAGACGAAGTTCTTCTGGTCTCTGAGGAATTTGTCCTGACTAAGGAGTTAGGAATTCGCCAGTGTGAATTGCCTACACACTAAGGAACATGATAGCACTGAGGATTTTGGTACTCAAAATTCCGACCGTTGCTGTGCTATGCGCCAGCTGTTCCAAAATATCTATCCACCTAACGCTCATATCATTGAAGGGCATTTATGTCTTATCATGTCGGGCTACTCCCTAGGCTATAAATAGCTGGCCCCTACAACCACTAGCTGAGAGGCTGCTCCGAGAGAAATCGACACTTGTCATTTGAGAGCAACCCATCCTCCGAGGACTTTGAGCAAAAATCATCAAGTGAGGAAAAACCAAAAACCCAAAACCCAAACACCTACAAACCCCAAGTGATTGAGCATCACTGAAGAGATTGATCCTGAGTGGACCCGACGCTTGTTACCTTTGAAGATTGTGCTTCTTCCAAACGGTTAGGCGTGATGGTCTAGAGCATCCAAGAGGAATTGTGGATCGCCGGGTGACCAAGTTTGTGAAGGTTTGGAAGTCGCCTGAAGACTTGCCACGAGTGATTGGACGAGGTCTATGTGACCTTAGTTCAAGGAGAATACTGTGAGGACTGGGTGTCTTGGACTAAGTGTCCTTGACTGGGTGTCCGGGACTGTGTGTCCTCGACTTTAAATACTCAGTCGCTCCAACCAGACGTACAACTGAGACAGCAGTTGGAACTGGTCTACCAAATCAGTGTCTTCACCGAGCTTACTGGTTCTATTTCCTCAACTCTTTATTTCCTCATAATTGTGCTGTATGTTGTTCATATCTGTGTTAGAAGACCTTGACTGAAGACTTTCTCAATTTCCTCAGTTCAATTTCTTCAGTATGTTTGTCTTCATCCTGTGTTATCATGCGATTAGGCTTCCTGTACTCTGTGCCTGTCTTCATTTCATCATGATGACTATGCTTGTATTCTGTTATGTTTACCTTTGAGTACTTATTCCGCTGCTAGTAGTTCTTCGCTAAGGAATTTCCTCACCGGCAAATTCCTTAGTGAAGAATTTCATAAAAATAGCCTATTCACCCCCCTCTAGTCGATATAACGCACTTTTAGTAGATTATATCCTATTCCAGCTACTTCGGCTGCTTTGAAAACTGCTATGCGTACTCGTTGGGTTCCACCATATTATCAACGTGAATTACTTCAAAAATTGCAGCGCTTAAGACAAGAAAAAAATTCTGTAGTAAAATATTATCAGGAATTACAAACTCGCATGATTAGATGTGGTATTGTTGAGGAGAATGAAGCTATGCTTGCACGTTTTATGGGTGGATTAAATAGAGAGATTCAGACCATTGTAGAGTATAAGGAGTATACTAATATCACTCGTTTATTCCATCTTGCTTGTAAAGCTGAACGTGAAGTGCAGGATCGACATGCATTGGCGCGAACTAACTTTTCTGCAGGTCGATCTTCATCATGGACACCACGTGCATCCTCTACTTCCACTCCACCAGCACCTCCATCAGGTGCCACCTCTAGCCGTGATACAAGAAAGCAGGCACAACCGCCACTATCCGCCAAGAGCACACCTGCTGGGCCTGCGCAGAGCTCTTCTTCTTCCATGGCATCAACAGGGCACACAACTGATATTATTTGTCGTCGTTGTAAGGGAAGAGGACATTTTAGGAGAGAATGCCAATCTTAGGACGTGATGATTGCTACTGAGGATGGTGGGTATGAGTCCGCTTGTGACTATGATGAGGAGACTTTGGCTCTTATTACACATGAAGAACATGGTGGAGAGAATTCTGATCATGAGATGCAATACATGGCTGTTGAAGATGCTGACAGGTATGAATGTTTAGTTGCTCAACGTGTTTTGAGTGTGCAGGTTACACAAGCTGAGCAAAATCAGAGGCATAATTTGTTCCATACAAAGGGAGTTGTGAAGGAACGTTCTGTTCGCGTCATCATAGATGGAGGGAGCTGCAATAACTTGGCTAGCATGGAGATGGTGGACAAGCTATCTCTCACCACAAGACCACATCCACATCCTTACTATATCCAATGGTTCAACAACAGCGGCAAGGTTAAGGTAACACGTACTATTCGTGTGCATTTTAGTATCTCTACATATGCTGATTATGTTGATTGTGATGTGGTACCTACGCAAGCATGTTCCTTATTACTTGGTAGACCATGGCAATTTGATAAAAAATTTGTACACCATGGTAGAAACAATTAGTATACTGTTGTTCATAAGGATAAAAATATTACTTTGCTTCCTATGACTCCTGAATCCATTTTGAAAGATGATATTAATAGAGCTAATAAAGCAAAACAGGAGAAAAATAAGAGTGAAAATCAGATTGTGGCAAAAGAATTTGAGCAACAAATGAAACCTAATAAAAAACCATCTAGTGTTGCTTCTGAAATTAAATTGAAAAGTGCATGTTTACTTGCCAAAAAATCTGATATTGATGAGCTAGATTTCAGCAAATCTGTTTGCTATGCTTTCGTGTGCAAAGAGGCATTATTTTCAGTTGAGGACGTGACTTCCTCTTTGCCTCCTGCTGTCACTAACATTTTGCAGGAGTTCACTGACGTCTTTCCAGAAGACGTGCCACCGGGATTACCACCTATTTGAGGGATTGAGCATCAAATTGACTTAATTCCCGGTGCATCATTACCCAACCGTGCACCATACCGTACCAATCCAGAGGAGATGAAGGAGATTATGCGTCAAGTATAAGAACTGCTCGACAAAGGTTATATACGCGAATCCCTTAGTCCTTGTGTTGTTCCTATCATTTTAGTGCCGAAAAAGGATGGTACGTTGCGTATGTGCATTGATTGTAGAGGCATTAATAATATTACTATTCGTTATCATCATCCTATTCCTAGGCTAGATGATATGCTTGATGAATTGAGTGGCTCTACAATATTCTCCAAAGTCGATTTGCGTAGTGGATACCATCAAATTCGTATGAAATTGGGAGATGAATGGAAAACAACATTTAAAACTAAATTTGGATTATATGAGTGGTTAGTTATGCCTTTTGGGTTAACTAATGCACCTAGTACTTTCATGAGATTAATGAACGAAGTTTTACGTGCTTTCATTGGACGATTTGTGGTAGTTTACTTTGATGACATTGATTTATAGCAAATCTTTGGAGGAACATTTGGAACATTTATGTGTTGTTTTTATTGCTCTATGTGATGCATGTTTGTTTGGTAACCTTGGAAAGTGCACCTTTTGCACCGACTGAGTATCTTTTCTTGGTTATGTTGTTACTCCACAGGGAATTGAAGTTGATAAAGCCAAGATTGAAGCTATTGAGAGTTGGCCACAGCCCAAAACGGTCACACAAGTGAGGAGTTTCCTTGGCCTTGCTGGTTTCTATAGGCGTTTTGTGAGAGATTTCAGCACCATTGCTGCACCTCTCAACGAGCTTACAAAGAAGGATGTGCCTTTTGTTTGGGGTACCGCACAGGAAGAAGCCTTCATGGTATTGAAAGATAAGTTGACACATGCTCCTTTACTCCAACTTCCTGATTTTAATAAGACTTTTGAGCTTGAATGTGATGCTAGTGGAATTGGATTAGGAGGTGTGTTATTACAAGATGGCAAACATGTTGCATACTTTTCTGAAAAATTGAGTGGGCCTAGTCTGAACTATTCTACTTATGATAAAGAAGTATATGCTCTTGTTCGGTCCTTAGAAACATGGTAACATTATTTATGGCCCAAGGAATTTGGTATACATTCTGATCATGAATCTTTGGAACACATTAAAAGTCAAGAAAAACTGAACCGTAGACATGCTAAATGGGTTGAATTCATTGAGACTTTCCCTTATGTCATTAAACACAAGAAGGGTAAAGAAAATGTTATTGCGGATGCATTATCTCGTCGTTATACTATGCTTTCACAACTCGAATTTAAAATATTTGGTTTGGGGACCATCAAAGATCAATATGTTCATGATGCTGAATTTAAAGATCTATTGCAGAATAGTAAGGAAGGGAGAACTTGGAACAAGTTTGTTCTTAGCGATGGATTTGTGTTTCGTGCTAACAAGCTATGCATGCCAGCTAGATCCGTTCATCTTTTGCTGTTGCGGGAGGCGCATGGAGGAGGATTAATGGGACACTTTGGCATCCAGAAGAAGGGGAGGGATATCATATTTGTTGTCGTGGATAGGTTCTCGAAAATGGCACACTTTATACCATGTCATAAAAGCGATGATGCTGTTAATGTTGCTGATTTGTTCTTTCGTGAAATCATTCACTTGCATGGTGTGCCAAATACTATTGTTTCATATCGTGATACTAAATTTCTTAGCCACTTTTGGAGATGTTTATGGGCTAAGTTGGGGACTAAACTGCTTTTTAGTACTACTTGTCACCCCCAAACTGATGGACAAACTGAAGTAGTCAATAGAACATTGTCTACTATGCTTAGGGCTGTTTTAAAGAATAATAAGAAAATGTGGGAAGAATGCTTGCCTCATATTGAATTTGCTTATAATCGTTCATTGCATTCTACTACTAAGATGTGCCCTGTTGAAATTGTGTATGGTTTCCTACCTCGTGCACCTATTGATTTTTTGCCTCTTCCATCTTTGGAGAAGGTTAATTTTGATGCTAAAGTACATGCTGAATTGATTTTAAAAATGCATGAGTTAACTAAGGAAAACATTGAGCATGTGAATGCTAAATATAAACTTGCTGGAGATAAGGGTAGAAAACATATTGTGTTTAGACCTGGAGATCTTGTTTGGTTACATTTGTGTAAGGATAGACTTCCTAATTTGCGCAAATCAAAGCTAATGCCACGTGTTGATGGTCCTTTTAAGGTGTTAGAGAAAATAAATGATAATGCATATAAACTTGAGCTGCCTGCGGAATTTGGGGTTAGTCCCACTTTTAACATTGCAGATTTGAAGCCATATTTGGGTGAGGAAGATGAACTTTCGTCAAGGACGACTTCATTACCATTGTTACACCCACAGCCCCTGTTGTTATACATACTGGACCAATTACTAGAGCTCGTGCACGCCAATTGAATTATCAGGTACTTTCGTTTCTTGGTAACGATTCTAATGTTCATAAGAATATGATGCTGCCTAAATTGGATACATTTGTTTTGCTTACAAATGAAGGGCCTAGCTTGGACAAGAAAGATGAACCTTGGAGCAAGTTCAAGCATGGAGATGATAGCATGCGCAAGGGGAACAAGAACGGAGTTACAAGTGATGATTCCAGAACTCTGAAGCCACCATAATGAGTGCATGAAGCATGGGACGAAATATACAAGATGCCACTTCATAAATTTAGTCCAGAGGCTATTCTAGGTGCTGCGTCACCTTATTATTGGGCCAGGCCCATGTATTTTCGAAGTACTTAAGTATAGGATGTTTTTAGAGTCCGTATGTGTGGGGAAACAAGAGTTAGGGTTGGTTTCAGACCCTCCACCAAGGGCCACGAAATTCCCCCTCTCTCCTCCATATATACAGCCCTTAGGGCATCGTTTAGACTTTGGGTTTTGTTTAGATTAAAGGTTCACCATAGCTGCAACTTCGCGTACTTCGTTTGTGTCCAACGACCAGACCAAGACGTCACAGAACCCCACCTTGATCAATAAAGCTTTCATCTTATATTCGCAATGTCCAGATTGCAATCTCAGTTTCTTGCTTGTTCTTCGTTTGCTCGCAGGAAACAGACCCTCGTGGTCCGGTTGATTGTGCTCCGGCGTGGTCAATAACCCCTCGGAAGTTGGTTTAGTGATTGCTAAGGCGCGACGTCTCGCACATTCTTAGTCGGATCGTCAAGGTCGACTCCCACAGAAACGATAGCCACCATCTCATCGAAATATTGGGACACCTTCGCCTCTATCAGCGTGACACCTCCCCCTCCTTCTCGAGCCCTCCCCGCGGCTACAAATAACGACCCCAAGCTCTCTCGCAGTCCTCAAGCCTACCCAAGCCACTCACCCCTCCCCGGAGTCGCTCTCTGACCACCACTGTTGCCATAGCCACCGCCTCGGGTCTCACCCGGTTTCGGTGATCCCGAGCTCCCCTCGCCATTCCTCCACCACCACTGCATCCCCCATACTCCGGCAAGCCTACCCGTGGCCTCGGCCTCTTCCCTTCCCCACCGTAGCGCTGTGTCCACCAGCGGCCGAATCCACTCTCTGTCGTGGGCCTTGCAGCTCCTTCCCTGGTGTTCCTCGGCGGAAGCTAGCACCACCACGAGGTGCCCCTCGCCATCCTGAGCTTATCGGTAGGTCGCCCGTCCGCTGTCGTGGCCGGACGCGCCGGCGAGCGCCGTCGGGGCGGGCGTCTCCCCTCGGCCAGGTGCGTGTCAAACGGGAGGAAGAAGAAGCCAGCCAGCCAGGCCCCACCCCTCGCGGGTCCCCCTCGCCAGTGACCCCGCGTTGACCCCACCTCGCCACATCAATTAAGTGGCGGCGCCCTGGGCTGTTTTCCGTTTTCGGAACCCCGAAGGCGTATTCCCTAGAGTGCGCTTTCCCTCAGCTCAAAGCGTAGTCCTCCTCATCTTCGGTCCAGAATGCGCTTTCCTCTGTGGAAAGCATATTTCTGAGAAAGACGCGATCTGTTTTTCTGCCAGGGGCCAGTTTGTAATGATTTCCTTTACAGATAGGTCCCCGGTAGTTAAACAATCATATCTTTTTACCCGTAGCTCCAAATGAGGTGATTCGAACGCTCAATTTCTCTATTCGTCGAACCCTTTTTGATGGGACCATTTTCTTGATGTTTACACATTCTAAAAATGACCATTTTGCCCTTGCCAGTAAACAGCCCCCTCCGAGAGAGAACTGTTTCCGGCAAATCTTTCCGCGATCGTTCCGCACTTCTTCCCGGAGTATTTGTCGACCCCCAGGCAAGCCAACCTCTTATCATGAGCCCCGGACTTGCATGTTGACTTTTCTTGCACCTTGTGTGTGTAGTTACAGTTTCTATTTACCATTTTTATCTGCAGTTATTCTATTATGATCTTCCTACCTGCTTATGTTTTCGTGATATCTTTTGCCATAATAATTAGAAAGTTAGTACCAATATTGCTTGGAGTTTTAGGACTTATAATTGGATGACTATGTGGATACATGTTGCCTTTGGATTCTTAGTGACTAGTATGACTATGTTCATGATGGTATTAGGCTTTGGGGTATTACTTTGGATATCATGTTGCCTTTGGATTTGTAGTGGCTATTATGACAGCTATGATGATTGTAATGCACCATGGATATGCTAGTACTTAGTATTGTCATGTTCTTTATGTTGTAGTTGTTCACTTGAGAAGTTCGGTCTTTTATTAAAACATTGGTATGATGCATGTTCATTGTTGCATCCATGTTCATGATGATGGAGAAGGAAATAAAATGACCTAATAACAACAACCTCCTTCGTCATCGATGGGTTCGAGTCATAGTGCCACCAAATCGAACTTTTATAGTGCAGCTACATTTTGCCTTTATGGGAAGGCCTTAATGCGATCTATTGTCATGCCTCTTGGTGGTGCCTCCAAAGAGGGAAGGTTATGGGCGCGCGCTACCCTGATCAGGTAGGCCGACATAACCTTGTGTGCTCGTTGTTGAGATTTTTGGTACCAGTCCCCATGAGGGACGTTTTGGCCACAACGGTGGTCGTTTTGTCTTTGGTAGACACGGGGCCACCTAGGACTAGCCCAGTGGGGAAGTGAGTCGGAGTGGCCGGGAGAGTGTCATGGCAGTAGGTCGGTTTCGTCGGAATGCCGTTGGTCCACCTGAATGGGATAATGAGGCCATGGGTTCCGTGGTGTGGGTACAGTGTGCTACCTCTGCAGAGTGTGTATCAAGTCTATCGATAGCAACATAGTTTGTAGTAGGTCACACTATCAGGTCTTTGTCGAAATGGAGGATAAAACTGAGATAATTAAGTAAATTAATGTGATAACAAGAATGTGTTGACTTGGACTATGAGATAGTCGATGTTTTGGGTGTGATCACGAGACGAGGTCTAAGTGAATGTTGGACCAAGTGTTGGTCGGGGTTGTGATCGCTGGAAAGATCACCGTTTGTTTACAAGGCAACCCATTGGTAAGAGAGTCTGGGGGACTCAGTGCACAAGTTTGGTTGCATTACATGAGTAATATGTTGTTATTTGCATTTAAATAACCATGGCAAAATAGTAGATGACTTTATAGAGTTAACATGTTGTGTCTACATTGAATATGATCGGTAGTTTATTTTTCAGCATAATTTCATGATGACATGTCATGCTTGGATTGATTATGCCATGATTGAGATGATATGCTATGTTTTACTATCGCCATTTTAGAAGCATGTTCTGATATGCCATGTGATTACCATGATTAGTAAATGCTATGATGTTGTTCAGGCTTAATTGTCGTTAACATGCCAGGTTCAGTAATTGATATGAGAAAGGTTGTTGCATGCGCTTGGTTCTTGCTTTGTCTTCTGCTTGTTTGGATGCTATATAATTGGTTGTCTTGCAAGTACATTCAATGTAATGACCTAGCGTGTCATGCCAGTTTTGTAGGTCATACCCAAAGTGTTCGCTTGACCCGTCGTGCTAGGCCGTAACCTTGCCAGTCCTGTGAGTTGTGGAGCCCAGCCAGAGTTGTTATGCTGCCAAACTAAGTCTTCCGCCGCCATTTAAATAAGTTTCTGCTGCCATTTAAATAGCCTTAGAGCTATGCCATATAATTGTATTCATCAATGATGTAATCTTTTATACATGTATTTGATCAATATTCTTGTACCTGGAATGCTGTATTATGAACATGTCGTGCGTCAGGTGTTATCCTGGGCTGACGTGCGAAGGCCCCCTGCTCCATGCGGATCGGGGTGCCACAGGACATGGTATCAGAGCAGCCAGGCTGGCATAGGTTATCCTAGTATTATATAACCGCTATCACTAAACCATAATTACCCTAAGGAATTTGACTCATCCCTGGCATCCTGCATGGCCACTGTTAATCCACAGGTGGCGTAGTCAGGACCGACACGTCCTCACCCCGCTGTCCCCGCCTAGTTATCTGTGGAGCAAGTAGCAGCCATATCCTTTCTGGTCGGCTGCACCGCTTGCCCTCCACCAATAAGGTAAAGGGGCCACACCATGCGGGCATGTCCTGCATATCTGCCTATAAAAAGCTCCCTTTCCACTAGTCGTATCGCTCACTCCTCATTTAGCCATGTCCCTCTAGAGAAGCCTAGCTAGTAACACTCCAGCCATGACTAGCACCCACAAAACTACTAAGTTCCACAGCCGCACAAGCACCGTCAACCATGCTGGCTTTCCATCCCTTCTTGCTGAGATGCTCACCCAAGCCTTTGGCTATAATGCTAGCCCTGACTACCTGGTGTTCCAGTCAACACCTATTCCTCACCTTCATCGCTATGATGCAAGAGTGCACATCAGCCCCGGTCCCGCAGCAGATGGCCAGCCGTTGGTTTTTCAGGGTAGAGCCATGCCTACCACTGATTTATCCATTCAGGCCGCTGCTGTGGAGGCTATCCTATACCTCCGAACCAAGTTCCCGCAAGTGGCAGATCGGAGGGAGTTCTGCTTCTTCCCCATTGCGACATCATCAGGAATTCAACCATCTCCCTCTATCCAAGGGGATGACCCCGCAATCGCTCACCTGGTGCAGTACATCACTGCATAGGGGATGATGATTTCAAGGATGCTTGCCGAATTCAGAACCTTGGACAACGATGCGGTGCGGGTTGTCAAGGAAGCTTACCGTGAAGCTCGTATATTTGCATCTCAAGTGGTTCACCCAATGCTATCCGAGCCAGTGCTAACCTCTCAACCTGTGTTGTGGCCTCGGCTGTAACACCCACAATGCGGCTATATCTCCGACGTGTTGGGGCATGACTTAGAGGCATAGACGCATGGTAGGCTTGACGCAAGAGGGGTAATCTTCACACATCCCATGTACTGAAACAAGAAAGGGATAAAGAGTTGGCTTACAATCGCCACTTCACACAAATACAAGTTAAACATACATCATCCAGAATACAATAAAGGTCCGACTATGGAACCAAAATAAAAGAAGACAACCCCAAATGCTAGATCCCCGATCGTCCCAACTGGGCTCCACTACTGATCAACAGGAAAAGAAATAATACAACGATCAAGATCTTCATCGAGCTCCCACTTGAGCTCAGTTGCGTCATCTACACTAGTATCATCGGCACCTGCAACTGTTTGGAAATATCTGTGAGCGACAAGAACTCAGTAATCTCACACCCACGAGATCAAGACTATTAAAGCTTATGGGTAGGAAAGGGTAGTGAGGTGGAGCTCCAACAAGAACTAAGCATATATGGTGGCTAACTTACGCAAAAGAGAGCGAGAAGAGAAGCAATGCAACGGCCGTGAGCTAGAAGTGATCAAGAAGTGATCCTGAAGCTACTTACGTTCAAGCATAACACAAGAACCGTGTTCACTTCTCGGACTCCGCCGAGAAGAGACCATCACGGCTACACACGCGGTTGATGCATTTTAATTAAGTTAAGTGTCAAGTTCTCTACAACCGGATATTAACAAATTCCTATCTGCCCATAACCGCGGGCACGACTTTCGAAAGTTCAAACCCTGCAGGGGTGTCCCAACTTAGCCCATCACAAGCTCTCACAGTCAACGAAGGATATTCCTTCTCCCAGGAAGACCCGATCAGACTCGGAATCCCGGTTCCAAGACATTTCGACAATGGTAAAACAAGACCAGCAAGACCGCCCGATTTGCCGACATCCCGATAGGAGCTGCACATATCTTGTTCTCAGGGCAACACCGGATGAGCAATCCGTACAACTAAAATCAGCCCTCAAGTTTCCCCGAGGTGGCCCTCCAAGGGGCTCTAGTTCGGACCAACACTGAGAAGCACTGGCCCGGGGGGTTAAAATAAGGATGACCCTCGGGTTAATAACTCCCAAGGGAAAGGTATAGGATGTTAGGAAAACGTAAAACCAAGGTTGGGCCTTGCTGGAGGAGTTTTATTCAAAGCGAACTGTCAAGGGGTTCCCATAACACCCAACCGCGTAAGGGACGCAAAATCAAGGAACATAACACCGGTATGACGGAAACTAGGGCGGCAACAGTGGAACAAAACACCAGGCATATGGCCGAGCCTTCCACCCTTTACCAAGTATATAGATGCATTAATTAAATAAGAGATATTGTGATATCCCAACATATCCATGTTCCAACATGGAACAAGCTTCAACTACACCTGCAACTAGCAACGCTATGAGAGGGGCTGAGCAAAGCGGTAACATAGCCAAACAACGGTTTGCTAGGAAAGGTGGGTTAGAGGCTTGACATGGCAATATGGGAGGCATGATATAGCAAGTGGTAGGTATTGCAGCATAGCAATAGAGCGAGCAACTAGCAAGCAAAGATAGAAGTGATTTCGAGGGTATGATCATCTTGCCTGAGATCCCGCAAGGAAGAAGAACGAGTTCATGAAGAAGACACACGGACGAAGTTGAACGGATCCTCACTAACGCTATGTTATAGGAATTAACCCGAAGAAGCAACACCGGAAAGAAGCAAACAACATAGTAAACAACCATCACATAAGCATGGCATGATGCACAATCAAGTATGATGCACGTCCGGTTTAATGCGGCATGGCATGGCAAAGTGCATAAACAATCCTACAAATTAAGTGGAGACGAAACACCACGTGACTTATTTAGTTCTCTCTCGTTTAGGTACCCAACAATATTAAATGTTCTTAAACATGGCAAGGGGTGGAGCAAATGAAAACTACCTATCTAGGCAAGTTTAAATGAGGTCGGAACAACAAGCAACATGTCCGGAAAAATCCTCATGAGCATATATTAAATTTGGTACTGTTCTATCCTAAAGCATAATTTAGAGTTGTTAAACATGCAAGATTAATGCACCATGTTAAACTAGGGATTTTTCTACCCCAAATGCATATAAAGTTTATTATGTTTGGAGCTACGGTTATTTAGCTATGAAATAAATCATTTTAACATGGCATTATGCAAAATAACCACAAACAACATTTTAAACATTTTAAAAATGGATGAAGTTGCAAATTATGAAACTAGACAAAATTCTAAGCATTTTACATATAAAGTTTGTTTTAAACCGATGGACGGTTGTGAAGTTAGGATATGCATGAAGTGCAAGGGCTTTATTGTAAAACAACCATTCTCTGGATAAATTTCTAAATTCGCCAGGCAAAAAAAATATGAAACGGGCCGAAACTGGAGGGGCTGGGGCACTACTCACAGTGGGCCTTGGGTCAGATGGACGGAGAGGGAGTCCTGCAGGGGAAACTAGCAGCGGGCCGGTGGTTGGGCCTTGGCGCGGCCCATGAGTGCGGGGCCGGCCCAGGGAGGCAGCGACTCGGTCCTCTCCCCCGCACAGGAGGCCGAGCGAGGCCGCTATGAGGACGGTGGCGGCTCGCGACGGGATGGCCACACCGGCGAAGGGGATCCGGCGGGGACAACGACGGGGCAAGGCGGGGAAGGACGGGAATGAGTGGATCCGCGTGTGGGGATCCCAGATCCGGTGACGGACGAGGCCAAAGAGGCCGGAGACGAGCTCGGCGTTGGCTCCTGCAAAAAAATGGCGGCGACACTTAGAGCAGAGGGAGGGCACGGGAGAAAGGAAGAGAAGAGGAGGCGCGTTGCACTTCTTGGGCGGCGCGACCTGGGGTTGGTGGCGGCGGATCCAGAGGCCTGGTCGCCGGAGGCGGCGGCGGGGAGAAGATGGTCGGGCGGCGCGAGGTGCTCGGGATCGGGCTGCTCCTTTCGGGAACGACGCAGCTCGGGGGCAGGCCCCGATGAGCTTCCCAGGGCCCGAAGCGGGTCCTGGCGGGCTTGGCGGTGGTGGGAGGTTCGTCGGGATGCGTGGACTTCCCGGATTGGTTGCGGGAGGTGGCTGGCGACGTCTCGGCCAATGGTGGCACGCCATGTGGCAAGAAGGTGGTGGCTGGCGCCGGAAAACGAGGGGAGGCGGCTGGCGTAGGTGACAAGTGGTGGCGGCATGCTAAAATCAAGGGAAGGGGTTGGCGGCTGCCAAAAATGGAAGGGGTCCTTCCTTTTATAGGCAGGGGTCTAGGGTTGGGTTTTTTGCTCCGTTTCGGAGCCGTTCGATCACTATCGGACGGTCCGAAGCGGAGGGGGAGTAGGTGGGTTGCCTGTGAGCTGTCCAGAAGGCCTCGGGCTAAGGGGAGAGAGGAGAGAGAGAGGCCCGACAGTAGTTTCCGGAGACCCAAAACGTCCGACGATTTGACCGACTATATTCTCGCTATAGTTATCCGTTGGGGCGTCATACAGACTCCAAATGCGATGAAATTTGGCAGGCGGTCTACTGACAACATAATAACACCGCACGCCAACTTTCAGCCCATTCCGGTAACATTTTTTGGCCACTTATAAAATACTATTTCGGACGTGCCGCGGGCACGTGCAAGTGTGTCTGGGCTCGGAACGGACAACGGAGAGAACTGGGAGACCCGGATGAATGCAAGTTTTGAAAACATGATGATGCAATGCACATGATGACATGGCAAGATGCAACACGCAAGCGAATAACTGGAAGACACCTGGCGCATCGGTCTCGGGGCGTTACATCGGCCCAACATCATCGCCCTCGACAAGACTCTTTTCCGGATCCACCAGCAGCATATGCTTGGATCAATTTCAACCACACCCCCAGTAGCCGAACCCCAACCCATAGTGATCTCAGATGATGAAGATGGAGAGTGGCGCAGTCTTCGTCCTCTCAGAGAACCCCAGCAAAGCAAGCATTCAGCTTGATCGCAGCCGCGCAACCAGATGTTTCTACAAGTAGGTCAGTCTGTCAGTTCATCCCTGGTATGAGGATAGAACCATGTATCCCGGAGTGAGTAGTTTCGTTTAGCGCATAGAGCGCTCGTGCTTTGTTGTATGCTTGCACTGTTGTAACTCGTATGATGTTTGCATGCTTTCTTGCTTTTGATATTTATGCTTGTTTTTGTTTGTCTCTCTGTCAAACAGAGATGTTTGCCAGGTTGGCAATGTGTGCTAACAGGATTTTAATTAGTAGAGCACATACCCTAAAAACAACATTGTCTTGTCCCGAGCCTTTAATAAAATACGCGCTGGTGTAGGGATATATATACCAGGATTATATATATGCCCACTGGTCTTAAAACACCTTAGAATGATTTGTCTGTTATGTTTTTCATTGCATGTTTATTGCCTCTGTCAGTTTGCTAGGTTAGATTATTCTGCCTACTACACGCATACCCGATTCACCCACGAGTACCTTCGGGCAATACTCACGGGAATGCAAAGTCACATGTCCCTTCTATCTGTGCATACCCCGTGTGCCGGATTTTTCAAATCCAGAACCTCACAGAGGCATTTCCACCTGGAAATTCCTCGTCTCTAATTCTTTCTCCCGATTTCACTTCTGGGGGAACACTACCAACTTTATTTCCCTCAATCTAGTATATCTACCCCGATACAAATTTCAACTCCGATTCTACATTAACACCCTCTTTTGTGGAACAATCCACGAAATTTTTCCTCATACCCCGGTACGATGCTGAGCTGGCGCAACCACCTCGCGTGTACCTGGACCCCCATCCCCACCATAACCTGTGCCTTGCGTGGCGCAGGCGAGTCGCCACCCCGCTCCACCACTGCATGTGATTCTTCGCCGGTGCAAAGCGACGGAGGATCAAGCGTGGTGGAGGACCATGCAGCGCACCATCTTCTCCCGCATCTCGAGCACCCGCACCCAGCCGCGCGTTCTCCCGAGCCCGATCGTTCCTGATGAGTATAAGCAGGAGGATCGACGAGCCGATGAGCGTTCCTAGCAGCGCTGCCAAGAACATTTCTTCGCCGAAGGAGCTTGGCTCGATCTCGTCCACACAAAAGAGGTAGTAGAGCGGCATTGTGTTGGTGTGCTGGAGGAGAGCCGTGCTGCCGTCTTTTATAGCCCAAACCTGGTGTACGGTGAGCGAGGTCCAGGAGAAACTCTTGTCGCTTGATCACCGGCGTCCAGGAGGCGAATCCGCGAGTAGTGCCGACAAGGTGCTGGCCCGCGACGTGAGTGCTCGCTGCACCGGCGTCGTGCACGCCGCGCACTACGGCACTAGGGTCCTCATCGCCCTAGGAGCTAGATGCGCGCTGCACCAAGCCGCACGAAGAGCAGCGACGAAGAAGAAGAAGCTAACCGGAGGTAGAAGAAGGAGGCTGCCAGTGGGCCCTGGACCCACGTGTCAGCAGGTGAAACCACTGTTCATTGGGTGCATCCAGTATTTTTCGGGAGGCTGATCTCGAGTTCCCCTAGTGGTGGATATATCCAAGTTTGCCATATCCCTTCCCGGGTGTGCCAATTACCGGTGCCCCTATCCCCTTTGAATTTGACCTTCTTTCATTTGCGTTGTAACCCTAGGAATCTCGAGGACGAGATTCTTTTTAAGGGGGGAAGAGTTGTAACAGCCCCAAAATTGGGTTATCAATTTTTGTGTTGTTATTCCTTCCTGGCACTCATTCTTCAAAAAAAATTCTCCTGAGTTTGCTGGATGACTCTGACAATTCTTGTCAATTTCAACCTTTCCAAAAACCTTGCTAATGTATTTGTCAGCGGGTAAGCCCTCATCTGCATCATCTCAAACCCTAAATCCAAATTTTTGGGATTTGTATATCTCCTTTGTGCTTACATGGGAGCCATCATTTTTCTTGATCTATTGATCCTCCCAATTGTTATCAGAGATCCTCCCATCTTTCTAAAACTTGGATATGCAAAAATATTGCTAAGTCCCAAGGAATATTTTTGAATTGTGATTTATTCCTTTTCTTGCCTTTCTGAGGAATAAAATCGAAAGGCATAACTAGCCATCTCCTAAAATCATGATAATTGGTGGAATTGATGCTTATGCCTAATCCAAGCTCTGGCAAATATATTGGCCATAATTAATTCAGGAAAATTGCCTTTTCCTATTTAATGCCAATATTGCATTTCTGCCATTTTCCAAAGGAACTACCATTTTTCTAGCAGGGAAAGTTCCCACATAAATTGTGGAGCTTGTCCTTGCTATATAATCACTAGTTCCATCCTTATCTCTTGTTCCTCAGATCAAAAATTGGGCACATGATCCAATGCAAGTCTCTGCCTTCTCTAAAATTTTGCAAAGGAAGTGCTTTATTCCTAACTCCAATTGAGCTACAATTTGGCAAGGTGATGAACATGGATAAATGACCCATGGGTGCCAAATATCAGCTCAATCCATTCATCCTAGCTACCTGTGCAATTTCTTGAAAGTTTCTGACAAGAACACAACTTTGTGAAGGAAGTATGATGCGGAGCATCCTATGGACATCACCATGTCAAGAGTCCGTTTGGCGAGTGACACGTGCGACATCTACTTGACATACCCAAAGGTGAATCATCTCCTTTACATGTGCTCACTTGACCCCTTCGAGGATGGTTACTTGACACCCCTCTCGTGTGCATGCATAAGTATTGTCGGAACACTATGGACGACGAGGAGGAGTGCAAGCGCCAACGAACAACTACACCATCTGCGAGGGAAGCATGGAAGCGATGACGAAAGAAGACGGAGACATCTCCCAGGACCCGGACATCTGGCCCTGGCCCGGACATCCGGCCCCTGAAGATGTCAACAACAGCAGTAGCCCTGCAGCCGAAGTGCTACAGGCCCTGGACATCTGGCGTCAGCCTCGGACATCCAGTGCCTCGCCAACACTCAGACATCCGGCCTCGCCCCCGAAAATCCGGACAAGCCATTCCAGAGAGCACCGTGACCAGCTCCGTCAGCCCGGACATCCGTCCTGCCAGCCCGGACATCCGGCTCCCGATGAAACCCCGGACATCCGGCCCGACGCCCGGACATCCGGCACCTGCCTGCGTGCATGGATAGGGCCCAAGGCCCATGTATCCCCTTTCCCACTTACCCCTTCGTGGCTTAGACTATATATACTACTCCCCCTCCTCCTAGTTAGGGTTAGCATTGGTTTAGCTCATTTTAGAGATACAGAATTGCTCATCCACATCAGATCTACTCCACGAGAGAGACCGCGGCCTCTACGGAGAAGATCCCTTTGGATTCAAGACCTCCTTTTGGAGAAGAACTTCAAGACCTCCTCACGGAGAAGACCGGTTACCGTGTATCGTCCCTAGTTGATCGTGGATCGTGTATCTTACCTTATGTATCCGAGGATCTAGCACAGACTGTCTTGTTGGTTTGAGTGTTCCTCTTTGTGCCCCTTTGTGATTTCCCCTCGTGTTTTCCCCTTGTGTTCTTCATGTTCTTCGCGGGATCTGCTCCTTTCGTGAAAGATCGGGCCACTAGGGTTCTACCCTACATCATCTTGGTATCATGAGCCACGTTGATCACGATTTCGGAGCCTCCCCTCTTTATCTTCTAGCCTAATTTTTTTGATTTCGTCCTAAATTCAAAAATCCCCACAAAAATAGCCCCAAGATTTTTTTGTGATTTGTTAGTTTGGCGAAGTTTTGTTGAATTTGATCCATGGATTTGCTTGGTTTCGAGTGGATCTAGCATATCCCCAAATTTCCCCACTTTCCATTCACGAAATCCCATCAATTTTGACCCCAAATTCATCTATTTCCGCCCCCAAATCGAGTTTTGATGTCCCAAACGAGATCTGGAATCATCGGGCCGGACATCCAGGCCCCAAGCCGGATATCCGGCTCCTGGATAGCCAAATCTGCACGGTTCTGGACACTGACCCCCGGATATCCGGCCCCGACCCCGGATGTCCGGCCCCTGGGATTTCAGCCTTCCCCGTTTCACCGTTTTGTCCATAATTAATTCATATGGAGTCCGTTGTTGACGTTCTTTAGCTCATTGAAAAGCTCTTGACATCCCCCTTCCCACAAAAATACTACCATAACCATTTGACTCCATCAAGTTTTTGGAACTTTGGCATCTTTGCCTAGGACTTCCACCACAACCTCCGCATAACCACCACCGACTTCCGCAACCTAACCAATTTTGTTCCTTATAGCATTTGTGGTTGCTTGAGTAGTGATTCGGGTCTCCTAAGGTGTTTAGGCTACTTAGGGACGATTGCTTCTTCATCAACCACCACCACCACCATAACTCCCACGTAGGCTTGTCCACCATACACTTCCACCACCCCGACTTAACCCAATTTCATTTGTGTTGTGAGTTGTGTCTCCTAAGGTGTTTAGGCTACTTAGGGACCGTGCTTCCAACTCCGACACCATGTATAGCCAACCTTACCCTCCACTTCCGCATTGCCTACTCGTATAACCCATCATTGCACTTCCACAAAACCACCACCGCATTCCCGCTACCACCATTTGACATTTGAGATTTTGAGTTCGCGGTTTTTCCGTTTCCTAAAGTGTTTCAGCTACTTAGGGACGAGTCCCCATCATCTTGGTATCTCCATCAAGATCACCGCCACTCATCATCGACATGGACGGTAACCTCCATATCATCTTGGTATCGTGGTATCCCTCCATTGTACATTCCCTTGCCATTGCATTGATAACCCCTAGCCCATTTTGCGTTACTTGCCTATCGAGACTAGCCATATGAGTATTGCCGGCAACGTTACTTGTGCACATTAGTGATCTACACCATACATTGCATACATACCATACCATATCGGTATCATATCATCTCGTGTGCCTCAAGTTTGTTCCCGCATATACACAATTGCTATCTTGGTTTGTGCATTTCGCAAAGTGGCCATACAAAAAAAGAGAATAAAGCTTTTAAGAAAAAGAGAAAAAGCAAAGAAGTTTGTAAGCAAGTGCCATAGCATCATACCACATTGCATATAAGATCATATTGGATCATACCACCGGAACATCATACACGTAGCATACTTGGGATAGAAGTTGTTACATTTTGCATCTTGTAGGTTGTGCACAAGTGTCGTATCCGCCTATTGAGCAATCGTGCTAGCGTCTCTCTTGAGTCGTGCAACACGAGCGTTTTCCGTGGATTCCACATTTTGTGCTCATCCTTGGTTGCATGACCCCATTTATCTATCCGTGTGTGCATTCCCATGTGACACCCATATTGCTATTGGTCTACTTGTTACACTTGCGAATTTGTGAATCTCTTTCAACATTATTGACTCTTGCTAACATTTTACATCAAATTTTTGTGCCACTATCCTCACCGGGCTCCACCATAAGCCTTATTTGTGTAGGTGTGAGAAACCGACAAGAATTGGTACCAATTGTGCTATTTCCTTGTCCACATTGGAGTGATCATTGATCCACTTTCAACTTCGGTCAAGGTGCATTTGGTATTCGTTCTTCTCTTTCTACCACTCACATTTTTATCTTGGAGTGATGGATAAGCAAGGCATTTCATCTTCGGTCTACAACAACAACGACGAGTTCGATGCCACGCAAAACTCCACCAACGCCAAGATGCAAGCTCAAATGGAGGAGATCAAAGCCCTCATCAAGTCCTACAAGCGGTCTTCCTCATCTTCGAGAAGACGCTCAAGAGCACATGCCTCCGAGCTACCATCTCCGGCAAGGTCACATCGGCATCGACACCATCACCACCATGAACGTGAAGGTCAAGGGCTCAACACCAACAACCGCTCAACGACTTCACCATCGCCCTTGGCATTGATACGTCTCCAACGTATCTATAATTTTTGATTGCTCCATGCTATATTATCTTCTGTTTTGGACTATATTGGGCTCGATTTTCCACTTTTATATTATTTTTGGGACTAACCTATTAACCGGAGGCCCAACCCAGAATTGTTATTTTTTTGCCTATTTCAGTGTTTCGGAGAAACAGAATATCAAACGGAGTCCAAACGGAATAAAATCTTCGGGAACGTGATTTTCTCACCGAACGTGATCCAGGACACTTGGACCCTACTCCAGGGAGTCAAAGAGGAGGTCACGAGGGTGGGGGCGCCCCCCTAGGGCGCGCCCCCCTGCCTCGTGGGCCCCTCGGTCCTCCACCGACGTACTCCTTCCTCCTATATATACCTACGTACCCCCAAACGATCAGAATAGCAGCCAATAACATAATTCCACTGCCGCAACTTTCTGTATCCACAAGATCCCATCTTGGGGCCTGTTCCGGAGCTTCGCCGGAAGAGGGCCGTCATCATGGAGGGCTTCTACATCATCCTAGCCTCTCCGATGAAGTGTGAGTAGTTTACCTCAGACCTTCGGGTCCATAGTTAGTAGCTAGATGGCTTCTTCTCTCTCTTTGAATCTCAATACAAAGTTCTCCCCCTCTCTTGTGGAGATCTATTCAATGTAATCTTCTTTTTGCGGTGTGTTTGTTGAGACCGATGAATTGTGGGTTTATGATCAAGTCTATCTATGAATAATATTTGAATCTTCTCTGAATTCTTTTATGCATGATTGGTTATCTTTGCAAGTCTCTTCGAATTATCCGTTTGGGTTGGCCAACTAGATTGGTAGTTCTTGCCATGGGAGAAGTGCTTAGCTTTGGGTTCGATCTTGCGGTGTCCTTTCCCAGTGACAGAAGGGGCAGCAAGGCACGTATTGCATCGTTGCCATCGAGGATAGCAAGATGTGGTTTATTTCATATTGCATGAATTTATCTCTCTACATCATGTCATCTTGCTTAAGGCGTTACTCTGTTTTTAACTTAATACTATAGATGCATGCTGGATAGCGGTTGATGAGTGGAGTAATAGTAGTAGATGCAGAATCGTTTTGGTCTACTTGTCATGGACGTGATGCCTATATACATGATCATGCCTAGATATTCTCATAACTATGCTCAATTCTTTCACTTGCTCAACAGTAATTTGTTCACCCACCGTAGAATACTTATGCTCTTGAGAGAAGCCACTAGAGAAACCTATGGCCCCCGGGTCTATTCTCATCATATCAATCTCCATCACTTTAATCTTATTTTGCTTTTTACTTTGCCTTTACTTTTTACTTTGCATCTTTATATCAAAAATACCAAAAATATTATATCTATCAGATCTCACTCTCGTAAGTGACCGTGAAGGGATTGACAACCCCTAATCGCGTTGGTTGCGAGTAGCTATCGTTTTGTGCAGGTACGAGGGACTTGAGCGTGGCCTCCTACTGGATTGATACCTTGGTTCTCAAAAACTGAGGGAAATACTTACGCTACTCTGCTGCATCATCCCTTCCTCTTCGGGGAAAACCAACGCAAGATCAAGATGTAGCAAGAAGGATTTCTGGCGCCGTTGCCGGGGAGGTTCGCGCAAGTCAAGATTTGATTCCCGACAACGAGCCATTTCTGGCGCCGTTGCCGGGGAGTCTGTGCAAAAGTCTATATACCAAGTACCCATCACAATCCCTATCTCTCGCATTACATTATTTGCCATTTGCCTCTCGTTTTCCTCTCCCCCACTTCACCCTTGCCATTTTATTCGCCCCCTCTCTCTCTATCCTCCCTCTCTGTTTGCCTCTTTGTTTGCTTGTGTGTTAGTTTGTTTGCTTGTTGTCATGACTAGTCTCATATCTTCTCCGTTGTCTCTGAGAGTGAAGTTCTAAATTTTAAACAAAGGGAGGGAGAAAATAAAAAAGATTCTTGGTATAGGATTTGCAATGCTCGAAATAGATCTACCAGGAAGCAATCTACCTTAGTTCTTCTCCGCAATTTTTATGTAGGTATTAATCCTTGTTATAGATATATCCTCGATACCATTACCGGAGGGAACTTCTTGGGTAGCCATACTTTTGATTCTTATAATGCTATGCTAGACTTATTTGGCTCACCACCTATTTTGGTTAATGGAACCATGTTAACTTTGGAGCATGTTATGCAAAGACTTGAAATTATTGAAAATAAAGTTGCTACTATTGAATTAATTGAAAATATAGATAAAAAGATCCACAATCAAATTACTCAATATGTATCTAAGGTAGGAATGACTTTGAAAAATCTTAAGGAAAAAGAACCCGTAGATAATGAGAAGAAAAACCTAGATTCTACTAGAATTGATAAACTTGAGGGTATTATTACAAACTTGGGAACCGCTTTTTCTTCCGTAAAGAATACTCCAAGTCCTCCTACTAAAATTGCCAAGCTTATGTATGTTCCTAAAAATAAGGGTGAATCATCTAGTAAGGAAACTGCGGATCTTAAATCTATAAGTATTCATCCCAATCTTTTTGCTATCATTAAGGAACCATTTATTACAAATGAATTTTTCGATCTTGTGCCTAAAAGTTTGATAATTAATAAAAAGAAAGAAATTCCTAAAGATGGTAGATGCCTAATTGAATAATTGCCTACCAAAGATGGCAATACCTAGATCTATTCTTGCTTGTTATGCCTAGCTAGGGGCGTTAAACGATAGCGCTTGTTGGGAGGCAAACCAATTTTATTTTTATTCCTTGCTTTTTTCTCCTGTTTAGTAATAAATAAGTTATCTAGCCTCTGTTTTGGTTGTGTTTTTTTGTGTTTAATTAGTGTTTGTGCCAAGTAGAACCGTTGGGAAGACTTGGGGAAAGTCTTGTTGAACTTGCTGTAAAAAACAGAAACTTTAGCGCTCACGAGAACTGCTGCCATTTTTATTTGAAGAGTTATATTTAGTTAATTCGTTTTTCAGATGATTAATAGATAAATTCCTCACGTCCAGAAATTTATTTTAGAATTTTTGGGGTTCCAGATCTTGCGCTAGCTACAGATTACTACAGACTGTTCTGTTTTTGACAGATTCTGTTTTCGTGTGTTGTTTGCTTATTTTGATGAATCTATGGCTAGTAAAATAGTTTATAATCCATAGAGAAGTTGTAATACAGTAGGTTTAACACCAATATAAATAAAGAATGAGTTCATTACATTACCTTGAAGTGGTCTTTTGTTTTCTTTCGCTAACGGAGCTCACGAGTTTTCTATTTTGAGTTTTGTGTTGTGAAGTTTTCAAGTTTTGGGTGAATTCTTGTGATGGATTATGGAACTAGGAGTGGCAAGATCCTATGCTTGGGGATGCCCATGTAACCCCAAAGATAATCCAAGGACACCAAAAAGTCAAAGCTTGGGGATGCCCTGGAAGGTATCCCCTCTTTCGTCCACTTCCATCGGTAACTTACTTGGAGCTATATTTTTATTCACCAACATGATATGTGTTTCGCTTGGAGCGTCTTGTATTATTTGTGTCTTTGTTAGTATGACACAATCATCCTTTCTGTACACACCTTTTGATAGATCCATACATGAATTAAAATTTGATAGAATACTCTATGTGCTTCACTTATATCTTTTGAGCTAAGTAGTTTTGCTCCATATGCTTCACTTATATGTTTTGAGCGTTATAATTTTGCTCTATATGCTTCACTTAGATATTTTAGAGCACGGTGGTGGATTTGTTTTAAATAAACTATTGATCTCTCATGCTTCACTTAAATTATTTTGAGAGTCTTAATAGCATGGTAATTTGCTTAATAATAATATGCTTGGTATTCAAGATTTGTGAAACTTTCTTTTGAGTGTGTTGAATACTAGGAAAAGATTGAAGCATGATAATTGTTTTGAGATATGGAGGTGATAATATTAAAGTCATGCTAGTTGAGTAGTTGAAAATTTAAAGAATACTTGTGTTGAAGCTTGTGATTCCCATAGCATGCACGTATGGTGAACCGTTATTTGATGAAGTCGGAGCATGATTTATTTATTGATTGTCTTCCTTATGAGTGGCGGTCGGGGACGAGCCATGGTCTTTTCCTACCAATCTATCCCCCTAGGAGCATGCGCGTAGTACTTTGCTTTGATAACTTCTAGATTTTTGCAATAAGTATATGAGTTCTTTATGACTAATGTTGAGTCCATGGATCATACGCACTCTCACGCTTCCACCTTTGCTAGCCTCTCTAATAGCGCGCACCTTTCGCCGGTATCATACACCTACCATATACCTTCCTCAAAACAGCCACCATACCTACCTATTATGGCATTTCCATAGCCATTCCGAGATACATTGCCATGCAACTTTCCACCATCTAGTTCATCATGACACATTCATCATTGTCATATTGCTTAGCATGATCATGTAGTTGACATAGTATTTGTGGCAAAGCCACCATTCATAATTTTTTCATACTTGTCACTCTTGATTCATTGCATATCCCGGTACACCGCCGGAGGCATCCATATAGAGTCATACTTTGTTTTAGAATCGAGTTGTAATCAGTGAGTTGTAAATAAATAAAAGTGTGATGATCATCATTCAATAGAGCATTCTCCCAAAAAAAGGCCAAAGAAAAAAAGGCCCAAAAAAAGAAAATAAATAAAAAGGGGCAATGCTACTATCTTTTTTTTCCACACTTGTGCTTCAAAGTAGCACCATGATATAGCGAGTCACATATATTGTGCTTCAAAGTAGCACCATGTTCTTCATATAGAGAGTCGCATATGTTGTCACTTTCATATACTAGTGGGAATTTTACATTATAGAACTTGGCTTGTATATTCCAATGATGGGCTTCCTCAAATTGCCCTAGGTCTTCGTGAGCAAGCAAGTTGGATGCACACCCACTAGTTTCTTTTGTTGAGCTTTTATACATTTATAGCTCTAGTGCATCCGTTGCATGGCAATCCCTACTCACTCACATTGATATATATTGATGGGCATCTCCATAGCCCGTTGATACGCCTAGTTGATGTGAGACTATCTTCTCCTTTTTGTCTTCTCCACAACCACCATTCTATTCCACCTATAGTGCTATATCCATGGCTCACGCTCATGTATTGCGTGAAAATTGAAAAAGTTTTGAAAAAGTTAGAGTATGTGACAATTGCTTGGCTTGTCATTGGGGTTGTGCATGATTTAAATACTTTGTGTGGTGAAGATGGAGCATAGCCAGACTATATGATTTTGTAGGGATAACTTTCTTTGGCCATGTTATTTTGAGAAGACATAATTGCTTTGTTAGTATGCTTGAAGTATTATTATTTTTATGTCAATATAAACTTTTGTCTTGAATCTTTCTAATCTGAATATTCATACCACAATTAAGAAGATTTGCATTGAAATTATGCCAAGTAGCACTCCGCATCACAAATTCTCTTTTTATCATTTACCTACTCGAGGACGAGCAGGAATTAAGCTTGGGGATGCCTGATACTTCTCCAACGTATCTATAATGTTTGATTGCTCCATGCTATATTATCTACTGTTTTGGACTATATTGGGCTTTATTTTCCACTTTTATATTATTTTTGGGACTAACCTATTAACCGGAGGCCCAGCCCAGAATTGCTATGTTTTTTGCCTATTTCACTGTTTTGGAGAAACATAATATCAAACGGAGTCCAAATGGAATAAAATCTTCGGGAACGTGATTTTCTCACCGAACGTGATCCAGGAGACTTGGACCCTACTCCAGGGAGTCAAAGAGGAGGTCACGAGGGTGGGGGCGCCCCCCCCCTAGGGCGCGCCCCCTACCTCGTGGGCCCCTCGGTGCTCCACTGACGCACTCCTTCCTCCTATATATACCTACGTACCCCCAAACAATCAGAACAGTAGCCAAAAACCTAATTCCACCGCCGCAACTTTCTGTATCCACGAGATCCCATCTTGGGGCCTGTTTCGGAGCTCCGCCGGAAGAGGGCCATCATCATGGAGGGCTTCTACATCATCCTAGCCTCTCCGATGAAGTGTGAGTAGTTTACCTCAGACCTTCGGGTCCATAGTTAGTAGCTATATGGCTTCTTCTCTCTCTTTGAATCTCAATATAAAGTTCTCCCCCTCTCTTGTGGAGATCTATTCGATGTAATCTTCTTTTTGCGGTGTGTTTGTTGAGACCAATGAATTGTGGGTTTATGATCAAGTCTATCTATGAATAATATTTGAATCTTCTCTGAATTCTTTTATGCATGATTGGTTATCTTTGCAAGTCTCTTCGAATTATCCGTTTGGTTTGGCCAACTAGATTGGTAGTTCTTGCCATGGGAGAAGTGCTTAGCTTTGGGTTTGATCTTGCGGTGTCCTTTCCTAGTGACAGATGGGGCAACAAGGCACGTATTGCATCATTGCCATCGAGGATAACAAGATGGGATTTATTTCATATTGCATGAATTTATCTCTCTACATCATGTCATCTTGCTTAAGGCATTACTCTGTTTTTAACTTAATACTGTAGATGCATGCTGGATAGCGGTCCATGAGTGGAGTAATAGTAGTAGATGCAGAATCGTTTCGGTCTACTTGTCACGGACGTGATGCCTATATACATGATCATGCCTAGATATTCTCATAACTATGATCAATTCTGTCAATTGCTCAACAATAATTTGTTCACCCATCGTAGAATACTTATGCTCTTGAGAGAAGCCACTAGTGAAACCTATGGCCCCCGGGTCTATTCTCATCATATGAATCTCCATCACTTTAATCTTATTTTGCTTTTTACTTTGCCTTTACTTTTTACTTTGCATCTTTATATCAAAAATACCAAAAATATTATATCTATCAGATCTCACTCTCGTAAGTGACCGTGAAGGGATTGACAACCCCTAATCATGTTGGTTGCGAGTAGCTATCATTTTGTGTAGGTACGAGGGACTTGAGCGTGGCCTCCTACGAGATTGATACCTTGGTTCTCAAAAACTGAGGGAAATACTTACGCTACTCTGCTGCATCATCCCTTCCTCTTCGGGTCAAACCAACGCAAGCTCAAGACGTAGTAGGCATCTTCGCCAAGCGACTTCAAGGCATCTTCGCCTATGGACATACGGCATCTTCGCCCACAAGCACCTCAAGAGAAGCCCCCCAAGCTCAAGTCTGCGACTTCCACGAGCTACTACGACCTCGACACCGACCATCAGATTCCTTTCTATGGGACCCTAGAACCCGAGGAGTATCTCGAGTGGGAGCGTTTGATGGACGACTACCTCAAGCTACATCAAGTTCCTCCCAAAGATCAAGTGAAGTGCGCCACAAGAAACTTCCACGACTACACGTCCACATGGCAGCTTCACGCACCTTCGGAGACCTATGACATGAGTTGGCCCAAGACGAAGAGAGCTTTGCAGCGAGAGTTCGTGCCTCCAACCTACACGGAACAACTTCAACGCCAATTGGAGAACACCACCCAAGGTTCCAAGTCCATCGATGAGTACTTTAAGGAGATGAAGATTGCCTTGTGACGAGCCGGCGTGGACGACCCCATTTCGATGAAGTTCCACTTCATGATGGGATTGCACAACGACAACTCCAAGACGATCTTCCTCGAGAACTACAAGTCCCTCGACGACAACTACATTGGTGCTCTCAAGGCGGAACAAGAACTCATGAAGGCCAAGGCTTCTCGACCCCAAGCACACTTCTCGAAGACCAAGCTCCAAGAAGGCGAGCATGAGGATAGTACCACCAAGATGTCCAAGGCCGAGGAGCTCCAAGACGATGCTCCCAAGTTCAACTTCACCGCCATCCATATTTGTGGCATTAATGATGTTGAGTCCTCCATGACTCTTTTTCAAGACGGTGCGGCAACGAGTACGACTACGGAGACCCTCAAGGACCAAGCTTTGGAGGCAAGATACAAGGTGGCGAGCAAGGATGATGCTTCCATCTTAGGAGGCGAGGGTGATGATGTGCCATCTTCGGCCTTCATCCACGGCGACGACGATTATATGGTTGAGCATGGGATTTTCCCTTCGACCACGATGACATGTGATGATTTGAGTTACTTTAGCCACCATATTGAGAGTAAGAGTGACCTCACCACTAGCCCCATATATGATGTGTTGCCCCAATTCCCATGTGAGGAGAGCCACAACCCCCACCACTTGAGTGAGATGAGTGACTCCACCATACGTGAGTTTGAGTGCACCTATTTTGAGGGAGTGAGTGAACCACCACATAGACAGAGTGAGATAGTTGATAGGTCATGTGAGGCCACTTTCAACACTAACGACTTGACCTCTACCTCCATTGTGTCTTCTCATTTGATGCTAGGTCCCTTATATGATGACGCGCCGATTCTCGACGACTTCGTCTGCCCTCTGGACAAGACGATGGCCATGGTGGAATATGATGCACCCCCCACATGGTTCCATCAAGATGAAGATGACCACCATTTGGTCTTTCCCACCTCACCTACACCACATGAGTGGAATGACAAAGGTAACATAGGTGAAGGTGATGGTCTAGTCCCACTAGCGGACATTCATGACATTGATTGCTTGCATGATGTTGATCCCCCTATTGACATGCTTCATGCTAGTATGATTTCCCCATGCGATGATTTACCCATTTATGATGAGTATGATGATTTCCATGTGGAGTCTTTTAGTTGTGATGCCATGTTACATAGGATTTCTTGTCATAATTCTCTTGGTCACATCATGTTTGCCAATCCACTTGACTTGTCATATGCTATGCATGAAATCAATCATATGTCATATTTGCGATCTCTTCATAGTGACTATGCATATGCCATTAATATTAACCCAATTTGCACATATGGCATAGATGACAAGCCCATGGTTATTGGCATTTGTTTTTCTTGTGATGATATTGATATGCTCCCTTTGCATCATTTATCTCATATGCCATGCCATGAACACCTAGCTTCGGATATGCATTGTTTTGGATGTTGTCCATTTTCTCCATATGATGTTTCCATTATTGCTCATGAGGAGACCCCCATAGTTTCCTCATACATTTTAGGAGATCTTGATTCATCCCATTCATTGCATGATCCCAATACTTATGTGCACAATATGCTCCCCATGAATACACATGATATTGATGTGCCATATATTTTTACGCTCAATTTGCATCCCCATCGTGTTATACACAATAACTATTCTTTCATGATGGATGACATGTTCTTATACCATGCATCAAATTTCTTTTAGCAACGCTTATCTTGTGCTAACTTTCACGTGCACATACACATCATGATGGATGATGTGTACATTTACCACACACACAATTTCTTTCGTTTGTGTCTCTTTTGTGTAGGTACCCATGAATTCTTGTCAACCTCGCAATCCCACGAGTTGACAAAACGAGCTCTAGAGAGCAATGATGACTTGAGATCCCATGGAGTGTCTTTCCCACCACTCTCTTCGCGCAAAGACTTCGCGCATTTCTTCTACATGACCCTCACTTGGCTATGGGTTATTGTCCATTACATATTATATGCCCATCTTGCCATGTTCACTTTGCATGATATGCTCATTCCTATGCCTTTGCCATGCATTTGTAACCCATGCTTTGCATTACACATGATGATTGATTCTAGTACTTCTATGTGTATTTGCAAGCTTGGTGGAGATATCACTTGTTATTGCCATGTTTGATTTGTGCCCCATGCCTATGATGATACTCTGATCTTGCTTTGTGTTCGTGCTTGCGATATGTCATGTGCATTGTCTATGCCTATTATTTTCTCACATGACACGATTGCAATGATTTCCTCTAGTATGTTGCATCTTCGCACTACTAGATTGCACAACTTGATTACTAGGATTGCTTATGTTGCATCACCGATGATTCATACTTGCTCATTTAATGCGGTTGATGACAACCATCTACATGCTTATCACATGATTGTTATTGCTTGCCGTCATATATCTCCATATGTTGCCTCTCTCATGCTAGATGATTTGCCATGTATTGAGTGCAATTATGCCTTTAGTCTTGATAATGAGTTTGCCCCCATAGCATTCTCGCATATATTTGGAGATTTTGACATTTCTCTTGTGAAGCATGCTTGTCTTACCTCTTTGCACCATATACCTAGTGCCATGAATATTTCCCTTGTTGCATCATATTATTCATGCACTTGTGCTTCTAATGGTTATGTGCAAGAGAAAAGAACCATCATGATGGATGATGTGTTTATCTACCATGCGCATAGGTTCTTTCTTTTGTTGTGTGCATGTGTAGGATACTTGGACTTCGTGTCAACTTCCACGTCACGTGAGTTGACAATCCGAGCTCTTGAGAGCGAGCTGTATACATTCGACAATGACTCTCTTCTACACCACCTTTCATACCACTTCGACATTTTGAAGGACGCACAAGGACACACCTTCAAGGTGACATCTTTCTTGAGCATGGATATGATGGATCATACTACTTGTGTTGCTTGCACCATGAGACTTATCGTTCATCTTGGACCACTTGATTGCTCACATGTTAGAGATCTTGCTTCGACTTGTCATTTCCACCATTCCATGCATCATGATATATATGCCTTGTGTGTTGCATCCAATTCTTGGATTACTTGCTCCTATCACCTGTTTGGTTGCAACAATGTCATCACTTCACATATGCCATGTCCCATTGACTACTACATGCTTGCCTTGATTGCCTCACACATGATGAACAATTGCTCTTTCTATTGTGTTGAGTGCCACACTATCTTCACTACACCCTATGCACGTATTCCTTGGATTTGTCTTGCACTTGATCCATGTGTTTAGACATCTCACCTTCTTTGGTGTTGTGAATGATTCTTATGCCTACCATAGACCTTTCATTGAGCAATTTCTGAATGTTTGCTATGAGCTTGAGGTAGATGCTTGTTCACTTGTCCAACATATTTGCATCACTACCTCACATTTACTTGCTTGTCCCCATGATATCCCTGATTATGGTCAATTGATATGCTTATATGCCATGTCACAATCCTTTGTCAAACCATATGCTTTGCATGATGACAACACTTGTTTGGTGAATCACCTCTTGAATGCTTGGTTTTGCACTAACGCTAACCACATTTGTTTTTCCAAGTGTTTGTTGTCTTTGCTCCTTTTGAAGGAATCCCAAGATGGTGCAACATTGGAGAGTTCCCATTTCGAGCTTCAAGATGACGAGAACTTGCTGATGGACCGCTCCAAAAGTACAGAGACATGGTACAGTGGGTTTGGCCTAGTGGGTTTCAGTGATATGACATGGTACAGTGTCGTCCAGTCTTCGTGTGTGGTAGCAGTATTGCGATTATAGTCAGTTTTCTTGAAGAAGCGGAATTCAATGAAGTCATGATGGTTCCTTTGTCCGACCAACTTACAGTGGGAAAGGTTGGGCCTGCGCTACAACCGGGGTGGACTAGGATGATTTTGTGCATGGCAGGCGGACCAAGATGGTCGACGTCCCACATGTCGGCGAATGAAAGTATTCTTTCCGATATAGAGGACGAGCAACGAGTATTCATTGTTTATTTTTTATGAAAGCTATTGTCTCCACTGTTACGATGGAGGAGTGTGAAACACAGCAGCCCAGTGAACTTGGCATGTGCACCACTCCCTCCTTCCTCATGTAATACTACCATAGTGTTGGCTATAAGGTTGGCTATAAGGTTACAATTTTTTCTCACTTTCTCTCTATCTATTTCCTCTCAAATGTTTTTTACCTTTCTTTTTTAGACATAATTGTTTTATGCCTCTTTTTTTAGAATTAGTTTTTTTTATACCTAGGAGCACGTGTAGAGACGAGCTCTTGCAGAGCCCACTCCTTGACTTTGTCAATGCCCCTCTCTCCTCCACATAAGAGGGCTTATAGCCCAGTATTTTACTAGTACTACTTGTTATGAATGCGGGTAGCTGGCGTCTGAGGGGGCAGCACGCGCAGGAGGTTGGGGGGTTTCTTGTGGGCCAGGGCGGTCAGAAGCGGGCTTGGAAGCGGCCCGGACTCCCGCATGGCCCACCTCACATTATCACCATATATTTCTTGGAGTCCGTGCGCGGGGGCGGGCGATCTCTTCTCCCTCCCCCGTCTCTCTCTTCTCAGCCGATGCCCGCCAAGGGATTAGATTTCAGCTATAGGAGGTTTATTCAATTGCAGTCCCACATGTCAGTGAAAATGTAAGCCAACGCGTGTCCCCTCTGGTGAGCGGCATCCGAGCCGGACTGTCAGGGGTGCGACGCGAATGCGATGCGTACGAGTCATAAGTGTGCTGCCTTTTCCTTTTGAACTTGCAAAGCATAACATTTTCGTGTGATCAATCGATAGAAATCCAAAACAAAATGACGAGCGTGGTGCTTTCCCGCGCATTTGGCAGGCTAGTTTGAGTGATATGACGTGCCACGATGCCGTCTACTTGCTCCATTTTTATGTAAGCAAGAGTCTACAGTCTTACGTGGGAGGAGTGCGAAACACTGCGGATCTGATTTTGATCGAGGGATAACTGTTCCCTCCGAAATAATGCAGCACTGTTAGCGATTATAACATGATAGTTAGGGCATCTCCAGCGCTGGCCCACAAATTTACACCGGCATCTGTCCGAGGACACTGATGTCAGAGGATGCCATCCAATGCTGCCCGCATACCTTTCGACAACTATATGAACTAACCAAACCAAATTCATGCAAACAAAGCAAATTTCAAATTAACTAGATGAAATTCATTACATTTCCAAAACTTCTCCTATAAATTAACTGGACGACATTCATTACATATTTCATACAAACCGTACTAAAACCTACTGTAAACCTAATCTAAACGATCGCCGGTGCCCGACCACCATGTCCGGCCATGAACCCGAGAAAGAGGCCATTGCCTTTGCCTCCTCCTCATCTGCCTTGATAACCTCCTCCTCCAGAGCACGAGATTCTGAAGATTTCCACCTCCACGTCACCGTCAAGCGGCTAATCGGCCGCAGATGTTTATCCCACCAAGCTTGGCATCCACTGAGTGGAGGAGCGGTGGCCTTCCTGGGACCAAAGTGGCGGCAACCTACCGTGTACTACTCTTCCACCATGCCGGTTGCGCCCGCACACGCGCGCCGGCTTTGTGGTCATGGCGGCAGAGGGCGGCCAGGGGGAGCTGGTGATCTCCTTCGTCTGCTCCTGCGACAGTATGTCCAAGAGTGCTTTGGAGTGTGCCTAGAGCAAAGCCACCGATGTCCTTCGTCTGCTCCTGGGAAAGTACATCCAAGAGAGCTTTGGAGCGCCAGAAGGCCATGGTTGGAGTGGTGCCAACATAAGGAACGGAACGGAGGAGAATGAGTGTGGGTCTTTGGCCATGGCTAGGGCTCAAGTTAATATAGTGGGCGAATGGCAATGAGCCACGGCAGACGGATGGACGGCTGGCGCCGGAGTAGGTTTGTAGGCAGCCGTGTGTCATTAATGTGGGTGGCGAACGGAAGGATGGTTGTGGTTTCATTAACACGGAGTAGTCGCTTGCACCAGGAAGCCGCGCGGGTGGCACTCTCTCGGCCGTCGCGCTGGTGCAATGCCGGCACCAGTGAGAGGTCGTGTCGGGCGTGAATGCGGACGCTGCTTCAGTGACTTAACTGCATGTGCAGTTGGGTCACTAACATGTGGGCCCAATAGGCATCTGGCCCACATGTCAGTGACACACCAACTGCACCTGCAGTTAAGTCCCGTGAATGCGGCATTGACGTTCTGGAGAGACGGTGACCGTTTCAGGCGGGAAGCGCGCGCTAGCGACGGAAGGGGTTTCGGTAGGATCGTTCGGTAGGCCAGGGCGGTCAGACGGTGGCATGGTAGTAAAATTTGAACTCATGCATGATGAGCCTTTGAAGTGTATGCACACGTATTGACAACCAGCCATCCATGCAACCGCTTGTGTCGCCAGCTAGCCATCGACGACCACCATTAGAAACCACACAACCATGCATAACTTACGAATAATGGACGAATCGATCAGACACAAACTCGTGTGCAGTGGCACTATGATCGGTCGCTCATGATAGTACATATATAGGTACCACTAGCAAAAGAGCCCGTGTGTTGCAACGGGGTAACAAAAATTTCAATAGTCGAATCAACGCATTGACAACATAATATTTATAATGATTATAAATAATGGACATCCCACCTTGTTAATTCAAATCAAATAAAACTGATCGCTAGATGCACTTAAGACTTTGTAAACTCAGACAACAGAAAATAGTTATTAATGATATAGTATAGCATGCAAACTCGACAGTAGAAAATAATTTAAAACCTCAAGCAAATCTATGTCACTCTCTCAGTCTCAACTCCATACAGACTTCGGATGAACAAAAAGAATAAAACAAACTTGGACAGCAAAGGAGGATATACTACTTAATTTGATGTAGCAACTTCTATAAAGCAGATGGTATGGGAAAAACATGAAGAATAAGAAAATTCTACAGTGAAGAGTTTACAATGTTTGGTGCTCTTTTATACTTGCCCACTTTGAATATAAGATGACCGGTTAGGGAGTAAAGAGTTTACAATGTTTGGTGCTCTTTTGTTCATACACAGTCGTCAGCAGTAGGAGCACACCAACTGCGCCAACACAACCACTTCCCTTGACACCATCATCAGGGCTCAAGGAGGATCAGGATTGAGGCACGCAGAGTTGCGGGAGAGTTGGTACGATGAAGGGGAGTAGCCACATGAAGGTGGGGCATGGAAGGACCGAGGAAGTGGTAGTCATAGCCATCGCCACACGCTTCTCTCTCTCTCTCTCTCTCTCTCTCTCTCTCTCGCCAGCATGCGGGGCGAAATAGGACGCGACCCCTTTTTCACCCAGTTCGAGCAACATGCACCATTGTCGTACTCTCTCAACTCTTCATCCCTCCCTCTCTCCTCTTTACCTCACCAACGGCACCGGCAACATCTAGAGTGGAGGAATGTATTGATGACCAGCTAGTCCACAAGAGAGCTCCAAATATCGTATCCTTTAAGAAATATTTCTTTCTAATATTCTAGTCACACGTATTTTAATTACTATAACTACCAATGCATTCGTGACATACGCTAGGCATGAACATTAAGCCCTGGTCGTACAAACAAATACTCCAGTAGCCAAGTAATGAGTAGTCCATCCAACAGCTTTTCATCGATAAAAAAGTAGTAGCCATGGGCAAGTGTGTGCCTTATCTTATCCAGAAGCTGGCCATCGCGCAGCCTCTTCTCCATCCGGCGCCTACGACCTGCCCCGCGCACCCGTTGGCGAGCCTATCCATCTCCTCCGCAGTCTGTCACCCCCTTCTCCTACCGTGGTCCTCCACCTTCTCCTACCTTGGTCCTCCTCGCCTGCGCCCTGAGTCTCCCCTTGCTCGCCGTCGCCCAGCTGGGTTCACCGGCGAGGTGAGTGAGCTCCGCAGCCGCGCCTCTCTCCCACTGCTCTCTGATCCCCCTTCCATCATCTGCGCCCTGCCGGAGCGCCATGGACGTCCCCCGCCACCTCCTGTTGGCTATGGGTCGGCGTCCACCACCACTACCCGGCACCGTCCTACTCCGCCATGGTCTCCCCCTCATGCCGCTGTTGTGCATCTGGCCGTCGCTGATGGCCTCCTCCTTGCCTATGCACACCTCCGAGCCGCCCCGTTTCTGCCTTTCATGGGTGATTTTGTTGATTCCTTTTTCCGATGTCGTTTCCTCTGTGCCGATGCTGAGTTAATTTCTTCAGGGGTCGTTCGCTGATTTCTTTTCCCCTTCCCTCATTCCCATCTTGATTTCAGGGCCACTTGTTGATTCTCTAGGCCGTAGGTATATAAACCGGCCAAATTAGATGTAAAAGGAGCAAGGTGGGATTATTTTGACGGTAGAAAGGACCCTCCTCTAGCGTGAAGTTGCACAGGGATGGGCCAGGCCAAAGCAGCCCAATATAGCGAGCGTGGATGTGAAGGCAAAACGGTCGGACGAACAAACATGCTATTAGTACCACCTCGTTTATATTATGATTTTTTCTATACGAATCGTAAAAGCGTATTATGACTGGGCAGAAGCGTATTGTGACGGCGAACCCATGGAGTCAATCTGTGCTTTCTTATTAGGGAGAGATAGTACCCTCTCTAGCTAGGCTTTTTTATAGATTGTCATTGTTCCCAGCGTCCTAAACGGGGGTACCCAGACCTGCCTGCGGCCCAGGGCGCGGCTCCACGCGCGGCCTGGTACGGCCCATCTTCATCAACCAAGGTTCAAGACCCTCGCGAGGGGCCAAGCCTCATGGGGCAGACGACACAAGACCTCCTTAGGGGCAGCCTCACTAGGCTGACTTGCGTGGAGCGGAGAGATCAAAGCAAGGGGCACCTCGTGAGGTTCCCGTGACATGAGCCATGTCGACCAAGGCCAGGCGGGCTCCAGCAGGCGCAGAGTGCCAGTTTCCTGTTCGGTGCTAAAGAGGCAGGCGCAGGCGAGGAGTCCCGAGGCGTCAGGCAAAGGTTTCCATATCAGTGTAACGAGACCAAGACCAGCAGGGCGGCAAGATGGAGGTCACCATGGAGCCCACGACGGCGTCATAGGCGAAGACCACCTTTTGTCAGGATAACTTGTACTCATTGTCCCCCTTCAAATTGACCGTTCTGGGATCCCTTCCCGCCTAATATTTGGGGAGAGGACCCGAGCCTCTATAAATAGGGCTAGCCACCACCATAGCTAGGATCGGCTGATAGAGAGGGAGAGAGGCTCATCTAGAGACAGATCACTCGGATCATCCCTAGCCACACAAGCTCATCGAGCTCAAGTACACCTCTCCTTAGGAGGCTGTTCTTCCCTTGTACTTTTTTCATCCCCAGCCTACAAGGCAATCCACCACACCACACTGAAGTAGGCTATTACAACACAACGGTGGCCCGAACTAGTATAAACTCTTGTGTCCCTTGTTCCTTGGGTTTGGCGAGCTGGGCTTTTGAGATCATTGCGAAAGCGTGGGCTGGGGGAGAGATCTTCGTGCGCACCCCAGTGTCCGAACCTCCAGGGTTTGCCGGAACCCGTAATCCAACATTTGGTGCGCCAGGTAGGGGTGCGCCAAGGTTCTCTTCCCCAACAAATGATCTGCGGTCGCCCCACGTCTCCGATGTCTTACGATCCAAGGACCCAGGCCGACCGTTGGGCGGCCCAGCCAGCTCGAGTACCTCCATCCATTCCAGAAGACCTCAACTCCGCAATCCAGGCGGCCCGCGTGCCGCCCAACGCCCGTGGACGCAGTCATCGCGGGTCAACATCCGTCGCCCTCACGCCGCAGCGCGCGCGCGTGCCCCCACGAGATCCGCAAGCTACGTAGCAGCGATGGCGCCACACACCCAACAGGAATAGGCGAACATGTGAGCCGCGCTCGTGGTGGCGCGGGAGCTGCTGTGGTGCCGGCTGATCGAGAGCGGCCGCGACGCGCTGCTGGAATGCGTCACTGAGCTATTGGATGCTGCGGCTAGGGGTACACCGCCTTTCTCCCCCCTACTCACATCTCAAGTTGTGGCCAGGTCACACGACGGACCTTGTTGCGCCTGCACGCTCCTAGGTGCACCAGGAGGGCTTGCCAGCGTTAGCACGACCGGCGGTGCCGGACGTCCGGCCGCGCCTTTGCCTTCGCCGGTGGCATAGGTGCGGGCGTTGCTCCTCACGGTCCCACTCGAACGCCACCCCACAACCACCAGGAAGGCGTGTTGGGCTCAACGACGTAGGGTATAGGGCTCCTCGATGGAAGTTTCGGTGAGGCAGCTCAGGAAGCCTATGTACCCCGCGTGATGAATCAGGAGTACACGCCAGAGGACGACCCCTGCACATTCAACGAGTCGGGCTAGGAAGAAGAGATGCTACAGGCCGAGGCCTACTATGAGCCACCCAGGAGCCTCGCTGACCCAGTCGACGACAACCCCCCCAGGGTACCACTGATATCTTAGGAGGAGGCTTATGCTAACCATGGGTCGCAGGTGGACCGAGCTGCAGTGGTGGACGGCAACCCCAACACTGCATCCCCACCGCAGTCAGGGGCGACGCACTGGGGGCTGCACCGAAGGTGTCCGGAGCAAGGCCCTCCCGCATGTCGCACGGGGTAAAGAGCCACCCGGAGGTAGGTCCTCTGCCGGGGAGGCGCCGGTGAGCCCTCACCCCCGGTAGAGGGCCCGTGGTCGCCGAGGGCGCCGTTGGCATCCCCTTTACCCCTTAGCCTCGTCCTAGTTTCAGGATGTCCCAACAGTGGTCGAGGGTGGCGCAAGGCAGGGCCCTCGTCTAGCGATATGAAGCAAGGCTCACGCCTGTGAAGGTCTCCGCTCGTGACACTCTCACGTAATAATGAGTGGGGATGTACATGCCCCGGAGTCTCTGGAGAGCTGCCCTTGGGCCTCGGGGGCTCCCACCCACGTCCTAGTGGAGGCACCATGCTTAGTGCTAGTCGTTGATACTGTCCCCCAAGGACTAAGCTCACGGCCAGCAAAGGCACTAGGCTCCACGCTGGTGAGAAGACAAGAAGACTAGCTAGGTGCTGGACGCAGCCTTTTGGTTTCAACTCCCTTTCTCTATAGCTCGATTTGCCGACTTTTGGATTTAAACTCGTACTCGTATTTTTGTTGACAAAGCATGGGGAGCATATTTTCTCGTTCGTGTTGATTTCTTGAGTTTTCCGGCCCCTTGCCTTGTTTTGAGGCAGGCGCCTACTGCCCCCTCCTCACGAGCGCCTCCAGAGCAGAGGCTGGGCGGGGTTTGTGCGCACACCCCATCATGATCTAACGTCTGTCTCTCAAGGTCTTCTCAGGCGGACCGGCGAGCTCCACAGAGGCTCGAAATCTCGCGAGTCCGCGGACGGCTTCCCTCAAGAGAACTGCACATCAACAACTACGAGGCCAGTCTAGGGCCCGCCTAGACTGAGGTAAGTTACCGTTGCTAGCATGCGGAGGAACTCTCCCTCCCTCAACAGTTACTCGCTAAAGCATGCCTTAAGTATGGCTCAGGGAAGAAAACAACAGTCTGATTACATGAGGGGCTCTCCCTCCTCAAAATACACTCACATTGTCGGGGGCCATGCCCAAGCTTTTTGCGGGCAGGTATAGAACAAGGAGCATGGGCTCAGTCGGACATGTCGCTCGCAACATCTTCCGGATCACTCCCGGACATGCTACCGGCGTCGTCGCTAGCGTTGTCTTCACCATCATCGACCACGTCGCCTTCATCCACCGCAACCACCACAACATCATCATCGGAAGTGAAAGCTCTAACCGGAGCATCCACGTTATCATCCACCCAGCACGCCAGGTCGCCCCGAATAGCCACGGGGACAGGGGCGATGGCGGCGTCGAAGTCGAAGTTGGGGTCGACATTCTAATGATGGCTAAAGACGCAGGAAAACGCACGCCCGAGGAGGCCGAGGCTCTTTTCTTCAACCAGCTCGCGAGCTCTCTCAGCCCGGTCCTCCAGGCGCATCACGACGTCGGCAAAAAAGGGAAGGTAGCCGACATAGTCTTCTGCATGAGGATGAGGGTCATATTCGTCGTAGATAGCTCCCAGCGCCCAGTTGGCCCTCACCCTGAGGTCATGGAGCATGGGGGCATGTTCGCGCTGCAACTTCTATCCGTGGATCGCCTCCTCCCTGCTCTGTTGTGAAAGGGACTCGGCGGAAATAACTCGTTGTTGAAGCAGAAGCAGTTCAGCACGGGCGGAGGCCAGCTCAACCTGCACAGAGATCAAAGCAGTCACGGAGGCCTTCTCGCGCTACTCCGCCTCAGTCAACCTCGACTTAAGGGCGATGGTCCTACCCTTGGCTTCGGCTGCCACGAGCTTCAGCTTCAGGTCATACCTATTGGCAAGGCCAGCGCGAGCCTCCTCAGCCCTGCGGTCCACTTCCTCCTGGATCCTGGCCTCGCGCGCGCTGACGGCATCTTCTGCTTGAGCAACCTGGCGCTCCCTCGTCTCCAACCGCTCAAGCTCGAGGCTGCGCTCTATGGACTCCAGCATTAGCACTTCCTCGTGCTTCAAGACCTCCTCCTCGTCAAACGGCGCCCCCTTCATCGATGCCAAGGCAGCTCTGCGTGCCTCCGCCTGCTGCTCCAGGAGGGCATTCAGGGCCTGAAGCTCCTGCCTGCGCTTCTTGGCAACCTTGCAGCGGCGGTCTGCCTCCCTGGCCTCCTCCAAGGCTCGGGCGCCGGCCTCACGCGAGGTTGTCAGGGATGCCTTGGTGTCCGTGTTGGCACGCTCACGGTGGAGGCGCCCGAGGTTGATGGACACCTTCAATTGATGCCATTCATCCACCAACCGAAGACCCTCGATTTCGGGGCGAGCGTTCACATCTGCAAGCTCTTCCCCGAGCCGGCTTAGCGCACCCATAGCTTCCTGGAAGAGCTCGTGATGAACGGCACCCCGCCTGCGCGCGAGCTCAAATGCGCAGCCGGGTCCGTCCCCCACGCCAGGAGTTGTTGAAGAGGTTTGAGGTGGCTCACCTCCCCCCAATAGGGGGCTGGAGGCTGGCACCTTTCCAGACGCATTTCGGCCCCGGCGGGTGCCCGGAGGGGCGGAGGCTCGTTACCCGAAGGAGAAGCCAGAGCTGAGGCCACCCAGCTGCGATCAATAACCAGAGGAGGAGCTCTCCGCACACCTTCCGCACCCCAAGCAAGGCCGAGGAGGGTGGATGGCAAGAACGCGGGGTCGAGAGGCCAACCCAGTGTACTTGCATCTCTGGCCAACCTCACACCAAGTGCTGCAGGCAGGCTTGAGGCACTCAAGGTCAGCAAAGGACTCGAGGCAGGAGGAGGTTGTCTCTCGGGAGACTTCGTCGCCTTGGCAGAGGGGGCCCTGAGGAATCACGGTTAGAAGGAGAAGCGGCACACTAGAAATTACAAAGATAAGGTACTCACTCGTCAATTGTGATGTACTTCCTATCCTTCAATGGCCGGAAGGCGTGACCACTGCATCCTGGAGATCCCCTCCTTTTGTGGAGCACCGTGAAGTTCGGGCGGAGCTGGCGGAAGCCCTGGGCATAGTTACCAAGGCTGGGCACAGGTGGTGCGACCCCTGAGGAGGTGACCTGAGGGGTGCCGGACTGCGCTGAGATCTCGATGCTCGCCTAATGGAGGTTCACCAAGGCCTCGAGGGCACCAGCCTCAGGAGCATCGGACTGCATCGCCCCCCAGGACGTCTTTCCAGGGTCCCGGGGGACGGCACCTCAGGAGCCCCAAGTGGTGCCGATTCCTTATCAGCAGCGTCGCCATCGCCCGACAGCAACTACCCCCTGCGCCCGCTCATGGGGTGGGCCCCGCGCTTACGGCAGGAAGGGGGGCCACGAAGACAGGGCTCTCTTGAGGCCCTTCAAGGCCAACTCGGTGTGGTCCCCATTTGTCGAACAGGGTCATCTGCTTCACGAACTGCACCTTGTTCGAGCAGCAGTATAGAAGACAGCCCTCCCCCGGCAGATTGGCTGGCATCAGGTCACCCGTTAGGAGCTCAAGCACTATGCGCCGCGCCTCGGGAGGAAGAGCCTGTCAGGACCCCGACTCAATGCCACATCGATCTAGCATGTAACACCTCATATCCCTTTGCGGCCTCACGCACGGTATTCCCACGGGTGTCGCCTTACCTTTGCCCGGGACCGTTTGCGCCTTTTGGCACACGTATATGATAGCGTCGCTAGCATCCATATGATAAGGAGCCCGGGCTGACATGGCTAGTCGTAAACCCAAAGTGGCACAGACTTACAGGGACAGGCATCCATGACCCAGCATCGAACGTGTCGGTCATCAGTGAGTGAATCCAGGCTGTAGCACTGGGCTAGCAGGACTCCGGTAAACCGGGCTGTAACGGGCTAACAGGACTCCGGTATTCATCGCGTGACATTTCCCCGAAGGGACAGACACAGGAACGAAGAAGGACACATGCCGGCCAGCCTAAGTGTTCCGGAGCAGTAGCAAGCTACCATGGCTCGGTGGAAACACTAGGAGACATTTCCCGGTAAGAGAGGCTACCAAGGATAAACAACTAGGTTGTCAGATCCCACACATACCAAGCATTTCAATAACATACACACAATATGCTTGATATGTGCAACTACAACATGGCATCACAACATGACTCTACGACTCAAATATTTTATTCAATAGGCTCCAAGGAGCGAGATATTACAAACAGGGGTCTCATGACCCAACAATCAGAACATACAAGTCAAAGCACAAGCGGAAGCTATCATGTCTGAGTACAGACATCTATAAATGAAAAGGGCTGAGAAGCCTGACTATTTATCAGATCCTGCCGAGGGCACAAGATCGTAGCTGAGGTATCAAGCTAAACGTCGAAGTCCACGCGGAACTACTAGTGAGACTGAAGTCTCTCTGCAAAACATAAAATGGGCAAACGTGAGTACAAATGTACCCAGCAAGACTTACATCAGATCTATCTACATATGCCTCATTATCAACAAAGGGGATGGTGGAGTTTAACTGCAGCAAGCCAGCTTTGACTCGGTGGCTATCCTGAACTACGACTGCAAGTAACTCTTTGAGGTGGCGCACACGAGTCCACATATTCACCATATCAATACACCACTATGGATCCGCTCCCGTCTCCCTACGAGAACGCCATCCATAGCACTCACGCTTATCTTGCGTATTTTAGAGTATCCACTTTCACTTGTCTATGAACTGTACAAGGGGTCCACGTTTCCATATCCGAGGAATCCGGCTATTCGAATAGATGATGTTAACCCTGCAGGGGTGTACTTCTTCACACACGCTTTCGCCACTTATCGCCCTGTACACGTCATGTACCTCGGCAACCTTCAAGCAGAAGCCGGGCGAGGGAGTCGGCCACGACCTGACTAACCGAACAAGTCTCTAGTCCAGGTTTATCGCCTATTCGGGTTCCATCCGCAAGGAGATCCGGCCGGGGTGTCGCTCACGGCCCCAAACGATGTGTGCAGGGTTCCCAAGCCCACCAACCGGGTGCCACTTGGTACACCGTGCCACTGTGCCTAGTCTGTCCCAAGCCCACCTGTACCGGGTGCCACTTGGTAGACTACTAACACTACCTACAAACACCAGAAACTAGTTGCAACTCCTGGACAGAGATCATGTTGATTAATAAGTCGAGAGGGGCACTTAAGCATTCCAATGTGTGGTAGTAGCTGGTCATGGATCACAAACACAGAACTCAGTTCCTGAGGACGGCTGCAATGAGACAACCCACCATGTACTCCTACATGGCCTCTCACCGCTACCTTTACCAAATCGTGTTCACACACTTAGCTCACACACAGTAGGACATGTTCACACGCCTTTGATTCATCCCCGATGAATCAGACCTGACTCAACTCTAAGCAGTAGCAGGCATGACAAACAAGCATGAATGAGTAGGCACATCAGGGCTCAAACAACTCCTACTCATGCTAGTGGGTTTCATCTATTTACTGTGGCAATGACAGGTCATGCAAAGGATAAAGGGGTTCAGCTACCGCAGCAAGTATCAAATATGTCGTTGTTGTCCTAATGCAGTAAAAGAGAGCAGGAGCGAGAGAGTGGGATTTTATCGGAATGAACAAGGGGGGTTTTGCTTGCCTGGCACTTCTGAAGATAACATTGAGTCTTCATCAGTGTCAACGATCACATCATCGGTATCACGTCTATCGAGAGGGGACAAATACCGGCAACAAGGAAGAAATACAATCAATGCAATGCACATTATGATGCATGCTCATGACATGGCAATATGAATGTGTTTTGAGCTAATGCAACTAGCAACAGATTAAATGAAGTTGGTTTGAATATAAAATTCAAATTCAAACTCCATATGTGATTATTCAAATGCCATTCACTTCATTTGTCCTAAACAGTAGTGATAAGTTGTTCTAACATGCATGAAAATGGTACAGATGCATTCCTTGAATTTTTCTGATAATTTTTCATATATAAATTATTTAATTTGGAGTTACGGTTGAATTTCTATGAATTTTAGAAGTTTTAGGCATTTTCTGGAATTTCCTGATTATTTAGAATTAAAATAATTCCAGAAAATGAATTATGGTGTCAGCATGTCATCACCTTGACGTCAGCAGGTCAACAGGGCGCCTCCAGGTCAAACCTGACCAGTGGGGTCCACTGGTCAGTGACCCAGGGCTGTTTAGTGTCAATGGCAGGTGGGGCCGGGTCAAAGGCCACGTCAGCATGGTCAAAGCTGACGTGTGGGGCCACTGTGATTAATCTAAACTAACATAAGTTTAAGCCGTGGTTAATTAAGGGCGTGGGGCCCAGCTGTCAGTGTCTGTGGGGGTGTTTAGCATGGTCATTAGCGGCTAAGTAAGTGCGCCACGTCGGCGTCACTGGAGACCAGCCGGCGGCGACCACAGGACACGGCGGGGCACGCCGGACTTGCGCTAGGGGCATCGGATCGATGCGCCAAGGGTACCAGGAGGTAGCCCGCGCCCGTGCGCATCTAGGGGAACCAACGGAAGGTGCGGGGGTGGCCGAAATCAGCAACGGCGGCGAGCGAGGCGGCGGCCGGAGCTCGGGCGAGGTCGGGTTTGGCGTTCGGGGGCACGGGAGGGAAGCTAGTGGCGGCTACGGGCTCCTGGAGACGTGTTGGGTGCGGTGGTGTGCTCGGCTTCGAGCTGCAACGGCTCCAGCCACGGTGGTGATGAGGCACGGCGGCGGCGAGCTCTCGGGTCCGGCGGAAGCAATGGCTAGAGCGGCCCAACGGCATGGGAAGAAGAGGGGAACGGTTCAGTGGCTCACCGCGATACTTCTGGTGCTGCTGGCGAGGCAGGGGAGGCACGGGGTCCGGCGAATCGACGGAGGGGAGCTTCGGTGGCCGGCGACGGAACGGCGATGGTGGCGGCGTTGCAGGGCTTACGGAGGGCCGTGGGTCGGTGGGGAGGAAGGAGGGGGTCGAGGCGGAGCTCGTGGGTGTGTCGGAGAGGCTAGGGGTGGCCGGTGGCCACGAGAGAGCTCGTCGGCGGCGGCGGGTTGTTCGGTGGCTGCGCGCGAGAGAGCCAGAGGAGGAGAGGAGCTCGGGGAGAGAGTGAGAGGCCTGGGGGGGGTGCGTGGCGTCGCGGACGGGGTCCAGGGCAACGAGAGGAAGCAGGAGGTGGCTAGGGGGGAAGCAGGAGGTGGCCGAGGCAGCGTCGGCGAGCGCCACGCCTCGCCTCTGTTCGTCCTCCTGGCAGAGGAGGAAGAGGACAAAGGAGGAGGAGGTGGGCTGGGCCGGCTGGGGGAGCTGGGCCGGTGGTGGCGCCAGGTAAGGTTTCTCTTCTCTCTCTGTCTTTTTCTAATTATTTCAGTTTTTCTATTTTGCAGGTTTGTTTTGAATTTGGTTTTGAAACCAATTCAATTTATTTTGCTTCTGACAATATTTTTAGGAGCTAAAAGAATTTAAACAATGCTCCACAAAATATTTCAGAATTATTGGACCTATATTTATTTATAGTAGATATAAATCCAATTCAAATAATTATTGATTTAATTCAAATACCCAAATTAAATGTTTCTGAGACACCAAAAATATTGGTTTGGATTTTTACCTCTTGCCAATATTTCCAGAGGATATCAGGAACATTTTCTTGGACACATTTGAGAAGATTTAATTGTTGGTTATTTTTTTAGAGGTTTCTGAGGCTTTGAAAATTCCTCAATTCAAATTTCATTTGAATTTAAACATGATGCAGCAACCAAGCTAGTCCAAGGCCAGGGTAAAGCTAGGGATGTGACAACTCACCCCCACTAAACAAGAATCTCGTCTCGAGATTCAAGCGTAGGGTAGGATGAAGGGGAAACGCAAACTAGTATAATCTTCACGATCCAGGTTGCGCTTCGAATGAACGTTGATTGGATCACCATCATTGTCTCGAAGTCTTGCTCTGAGAAATCCTGCCAACATGACAAGAAGGGGAAAGGAAAAAACTCTAGAACAATCGATCTTCGAGAAGACCGAACAACTTAGGATCAACTCATGGGATGAGACATAGCAACATCTCTTGAGCTGAGAGACGAAGCACATATCTGAAGAAATGGAGTAAGACAGATGACGAGGGTTCGCTAGGTGGACCACAATTCCACACTTAAGAAGGTGGTAGACGATTGTCAACGTAGCGAGGAGTTGAGTTGCCATGAAACCACAACGAGACACCTTCGGAACCGTGACTCGTAGATATCTCCCCTTAAGTGGCAAAAAGAATTACCTTTGATTCAGAGATCATTGAAACTCTTTAAACCAGCCTAAGACAATTCTCGAGCGATCGTTTAGAGGGGGTCAGTAGAATGGCATACTCAGACTTGGATGATGTGGATTACCTTGTTGAAGACAACGCAATGGATGAATTTGCTTATCACCGAAAATGGAAGAGACCCATGGTAGAATGGCACATTGGCGGTGCAAGCTGGGAACAAAATGCAAATGATGGGAATGATTCTGGTAACTAGGGAAGAACCCAACAATAGAGAGTGGATTCACTGTTTGAAAAGGTCATAGCATTGCCGAGGAAACCGAGAGGAATCCCAGTTAGAGCCGATGATAACACGTAGCGCTTGTGCGTGCTCTCAAGAACTTGAGCATTCCCATAATCATCAAGATTTTACCAACATCCGTGTCAAGGATGCTGACAACACAACATACTACCATGATGAATAGCGATGGACGATGCAGATGCAAAGGAGGATAACACTTTCTCAGATTTCACCTTAGCGAGCCAAGGAACAAAATCTAGGCGATCGACCGAGAGACATTTAGCACTCCTCTTCTAATGTTCTCTTTGATGTGCTAGCGTAATCCACCCATAGATATGGTTTATATCTAGAACATCAAGTAAAAGGTCGGACTTCGGGAACACAAAAATCCATAGGGGCAACTAGGGAGTAAAACCCTACGAAATCCTTATGGGGAGGTGGCCAACTTCCTCAATCAAGATATTATAATAACAGGTCTTCCGGCTGGGTGTGTTGGCCACGACATCCACTTTACCGGTTTTTGAGGGACCGATATTATAGTTCTTGGGAAATGTTCCAAACCATCATATCTGCCTGAGATTCAGATCTGGTTGGTGTCAGGATATTCCAGACTCATCGAGTCTAGGAAGAAAAATGAAAGTTTGCAACACAATCCGACGAGACAACGCTGCGAGATTCTCGGGGAATGAACTACGATAGTAAGCTCCAAAACATGAGCTGGTTCTGCTACAAACATGTGAACACGTTGTCCCAGACAAGCATGGCCACGTAGTAGTCTTATAATAAAACACTACCGAGTTCAGGTGGGGAACCATCAACGAGGATATCAAAATCCTTGCAGAAGGCATGCTCTTAAGAAGGAACTTCTTCTCCTTGAACAAATCAATCAGTGGCTTGGTGTGCTCGGAACACATATGGAATGAAGGTTGCAAGTCTCCAGACCACATAATACTTCGCACGTATGCATGACTGATTTGGGATGATTCCAAAGGAAACAACATTGACTTTCTCGAATCCACGGCGGCAACTTGCATCAAATGCACATGGACTGGAGGAAGTCACTTCTTACATCCGAACATTTGCTCCATGAACTAGCATGAAGAAATGCTTTCAAAAGTTTCCAACACTAACTTAATGTTCAACAACATCATGGAAGAGATAAGGATGTTGCCAATGGGCTCAGCAACAATTCATCCGGGTTTCCTTTTAAAAGGAATTCCATAGTTAAGTGAACAAGGTGATAGCATTGGTCAGACCAAAGATGTAATGGTGTATGCTCGAGGGACCAACCACGAATAAGACAACACTACGAGCATCATTGGTACTGATTTGATTTGACGATAGCCCACACTCAAATCAAAGGATTGATAAGACAATAGGTCCAGCAACTGATCACAAGGACCAATCGATGAAGATATCATCTTTCTTCAACACACACTACACAAGAATATCCCTTTGGAACGAACTAGGTCAGGCAAGCTTTTATCTTCCAACCCTCCAAGTTATTGTTTAGCTTAACCAACTAGCTCAGGGACATCTAACACCGATTCTTGGAGAGAAGGTGGTTCACAAGAACCCAACTTGATCACGAACTCAACATAGCGGTCAGGTGACGACCTGGTGATACTTCCGAGAAGATATTCAGAAAATCATGAACCACCGGTATGTCACTAAGCTCGAGAACAATCTCGCTTTTGAGGGCAAGACGATATGATCAAATGAGTGAGGACTTGACAAGATCCTAACTCATCAATCGAAGGGTGAACCAGGAGAATGGACTAGGTAGCACGATCAATCTTAGAATGATGATTCAATAACCAACACACTAAGAATAAAATTATTGTCTTTTAACTACCCAGCAACGAGGTTGCTAGGAGTATTGATTTCACACATCACAATTCATTTGTCGGTATTCCGGTTGCATCAACACGGAACCGAGGAATGAAAAAGGATGGCGAGAAGTATCACTATGTCAAGAATTCACAAAAGGTGGTGCAATTCTCATGAAATTCCTGTCATAAAGAAGGTAATACTTCAGGGTAGAGCAGACCAGAAGCTGGATTGTAACTTGATCTGCGGAACACAACTACTTTGACCCAATCCTAGATATGGATGAGGTAGTGGAGTTTGTTTCTCCTAGTCGTTCTGCGATAGAATGGCTTGACGGACCACAAGAGTAATAGGCATCGATAAACGGACGCACGCATACTCTTGACTATCAATTGATAGACGAGGGTCAGAAAACAACTAAAGAGGGACAACTCAAAAGAACATATGATTTTCCAAGTTGTGGATGCATGGACTAGCATGTCGAACGAATTCAACATATTTCTTCCGGATAACCCATGCAGAAAGGTAGAACTGGCAGAGTCACAATATAGAATCGAGAACCCATCGAGAGCACTCTGATTGTGATCTTTCGATCAGCGAGGAACATCTGCCATAAACGGTTCATAGTATTTGGAAGAAGGAAATACCACGGACCTCGAGGACTATCGCAAAGGTTACTAATATCCTAAAGGAACTAGCAAACACTATCAACATGAAATAAGTAGGGTGGATCTCGGGTTCAAAAACCCAGGAATAGAATACCTACTACTAAATGGCATCACGGGATGCTTTCGATAATGACGGCCAGAGTCATCACACTGGGAACACAAATCATGGCTAAATTACTAGATGATCCCCTAAGACACCTAGGGTCATAATAATAACTCCAACATAAAGGTCGAGGCAGTAAAGTACCTCAACTCACTGATTTGTGTGATTAATCTGACCAAAGGCACATCGGAAACAGGAGGAAGGGATTTGCAAATGCATCAGACTATTTAGAAACCTGGGATGACTCGGACAGCATAACGGCTGTAAATGCTCAGAAAAGATTTGAGACATTCACAAAAATGGTGGCATAACCACTCAGAAGCACAATATCAAGGTTTCGAGATCAGCAATTAACATACAGAGGTAGAAACTGAACTGAGGCTTAATCCAACAATCTTTAAGTCTACGGACTAGTAACACGTGATCCTAATGGAAAGAAGAGATAGCCTAGTTCTTAATCCCCGTAGAAGAGAAGATGATGACTCAGATCAGAAGGCCATGAGGTATAAGGAGTAAAAAGAGCCTTACGTTCCATCCCACAATCAATTCCCTTATATAACTAAGGAATTTCTAGACTCAACTTCGACCAGTTTGGCTTGGTAATCCTACAGGCAGTCAAGCTCTGATACCAACGCTGTCAGGACCCCGACTCAATGCCACATCGATCTAGCATGTAACACCTCATATCCCTTTGCGGCCTCACGCACGGTATTCCCACGGGTGTCGCCTTACCTTTGCCCGGGACCGTTTGCGCCTTTTGGCACACGTATATGATAGCGTCGCTAGCATCCATATGATAAGGAGCCCGGGCTGACATGGCTAGTCGTAAACCCAAAGTGGCACAGACTTACAGGGACAGGCATCCATGACCCAGCATCGAACGTGTCGGTCATCAGCGAGTGAATCCAGGCTGTAGCACTGGGCTAGCAGGACTCCGGTAAACCGGGCTGTAACGGGCTAACAGGACTCCGGTATTCATCGCGTGACATTTCCCCGAAGGGACAGACACAGGAACGAAGAAGGACACATGCCGGCCAGCCTAAGTGTTCCGGAGCAGTAGCAAGCTACCATGGCTCGGTGGAAACACTAGGAGACATTTCCCGGTAAGAGAGGCTACCAAGGATAAACAACTAGGTTGTCAGATCCCACACATACCAAGCATTTCAATAACATACACACAATATGCTTGATATGTGCAACTACAACATGGCATCACAACATGACTCTACGACTCAAATATTTTATTCAATAGGCTCCAAGGAGCGAGATATTACAAACAGGGGTCTCATGACCCAACAATCAGAACATACAAGTCAAAGCACAAGCGGAAGCTATCATGTCTGAGTACAGACATCTATAAATGAAAAGGGCTGAGAAGCCTGACTATTTATCAGATCCTGCCGAGGGCACAAGATCGTAGCTGAGGTATCAAGCTAAACGTCGAAGTCCACGCGGAACTACTAGTGAGACTGAAGTCTCTCTGCAAAACATAAAATGGGCAAACGTGAGTACAAATGTACCCAGCAAGACTTACATCAGATCTATCTACATATGCCTCATTATCAACAAAGGGGATGGTGGAGTTTAACTGCAGCAAGCCAGCTTTGACTCGGTGGCTATCCTGAACTACGACTGCAAGTAACTCTTTGAGGTGGCGCACACGAGTCCACATATTCACCATATCAATACACCACTATGGATCCGCTCCCGTCTCCCTACGAGAACGCCATCCATAGCACTCACGCTTATCTTGCGTATTTTAGAGTATCCACTTTCACTTGTCTATGAACTGTACAAGGGGTCCACGTTTCCATATCCGAGGAATCCGGCTATTCGAATAGATGATGTTAACCCTGCAGGGGTGTACTTCTTCACACACGCTTTCGCCACTTATCGCCCTGTACACGTCATGTACCTCGGCAACCTTCAAGCGGAAGCCGGGCGAGGGAGTCGGCCACGACCTGACTAACCGAACAAGTCTCTAGTCCAGGTTTATCGCCTATTCGGGTTCCATCCGCAAGGAGATCCGGCCGGGGTGTCGCTCACGGCCCCAAACGATGTGTGCAGGGTTCCCAAGCCCACCAACCGGGTGCCACTTGGTACACCGTGCCACTGTGCCTAGTCTGTCCCAAGCCCACCTGTACCGGGTGCCACTTGGTAGACTACTAACACTACCTACAAACACCAGAAACTAGTTGCAACTCCTGGACAGAGATCATGTTGATTAATAAGTCGAGAGGGGCACTTAAGCATTCCAATGTGTGGTAGTAGCTGGTCATGGATCACAAACACAGAACTCAGTTCCTGAGGACGGCTGCAATGAGACAACCCACCATGTACTCCTACATGGCCTCTCACCGCTACCTTTACCAAATCGTGTTCACACACTTAGCTCACACACAGTAGGACATGTTCACACGCCTCTGATTCATCCCCGATGAATCAGACCTGACTCAACTCTAAGCAGTAGCAGGCATGACAAACAAGCATGAATGAGTAGGCACATCAGGGCTCAAACAACTCCTACTCATGCTAGTGGGTTTCATCTATTTACTGTGGCAATGACAGGTCATGCAAAGGATAAAGGGGTTCAGCTACCGCAGCAAGTATCAAATATGTCGTTGTTGTCCTAATGCAGTAAAAGAGAGCAGGAGCGAGAGAGTGGGATTTTATCGGAATGAACAAGGGGGGTTTTGCTTGCCTGGCACTTCTGAAGATAACATTGAGTCTTCATCAGTGTCAACGATCACATCATCGGTATCACGTCTATCGAGAGGGGACAAATACCGGCAACAAGGAAGAAATACAATCAATGCAATGCACATTATGATGCATGCTCATGACATGGCAATATGAATGTGTTTTGAGCTAATGCAACTAGCAACAGATTAAATGAAGTTGGTTTGAATATAAAATTCAAATTCAAACTCCATATGTGATTATTCAAATGCCATTCACTTCATTTGTCCTAAACAGTAGTGATAAGTTGTTCTAACATGCATGAAAATGGTACAGATGGATTCCTTGAATTTTTCTGATAATTTTTCATATATAAATTATTTAATTTGGAGTTACGGTTGAATTTCTATGAATTTTAGAAGGTTTAGGCATTTTCTGGAATTTCCTGATTATTTAGAATTAAAATAATTCCAAAAAATGAATTATGGCGTCAGCATGTCATCACCTTGACGTCAGCAGGTCAACAGGGCGCCTCCAGGTCAAACCTGACCAGTGGAGTCCACTGGTCAGTGACCCAGGGCTGTTTAGTGTCAATGGCAGGTGGGGCCGGGTCAAAGGCCACGTCAGCATGGTCAAAGCTGACGTGTGGGGCCACTGTGATTAATCTAAACTAACAGAAGTTTAAGCCGTGGTTAATTAAGGGCGTGGGGCCCAGCTGTCAGTGTCTGTGGGGGTGTTTAGCATGGTCATTAGCGGCTAAGTAAGTGCGCCACGTCGGCGTCACCGGAGACCAGCCGGCGGCGACCACAGGACACGGCGGGGCACGCCGGACTTGCGCTAGGGGCATCGGATCGATGCGCCAAGGGTACCAGGAGGTAGCCCGCGCCCGTGCGCATCTAGGGGAACCAACGGAAGGTGCGGGGGTGGCCGGAATCAGCAACGGCGGCGAGTGAGGCGGCGGCCGGAGCTCGGGCGAGGTCGGGTTTGGCGTTCGGGGGCACGGGAGGGAAGCTAGTGGCGGCTACGGGCTCCTGGAGACGTGTTGGGTGCGGTGGTGTGCTCGGCTTCGAGCTGCAACGGCTCCAGCCACGGTGGTGATGAGGCACGGCGGCGGCGAGCTCTCGGGTCCGGCGGAAGCAATGGCTAGAGCGGCCCAACGGCATGGGAAGAAGAGGGGAACGGTTCAGTGGCTCACCGCGATTCTTCTGGTGCTGCTGGCGAGGCAGGGGAGGCACGGGGTCCGGCGAATCGACGGAGGGGAGCTTCGGTGGCCGGCGACGGAACGGCGATGGTGGCGGCGTTGCAGGGCTTACGGAGGGCCGTGGGTCGGTGGGGAGGAAGGAGGGGGTCGAGGCGGAGCTCGTGGGTGTGTCGGAGAGGCTAGGGGTGGCCGGTGGCCACGAGAGAGCTCGTCGGCGGCGGCGGGTGTGTTCGGTGGCTGCGCGCGAGAGAGCCAGAGGAGGAGAGGAGCTCGGGGAGAGAGTGAGAGGCCTGGGGGGGGGGTGCGTGGCATCGCGGACGGGGTCCAGGGCAACGAGAGGAAGCAGGAGGTGGCTAGGGGGAAGCAGGAGGTGGCCGAGGCAGCGTCGGCGAGCGCCACGCCTCGCCTCTGTTCGTCCTCCTGGCAGAGGAGGAAGAGGACAAAGGAGGAGGAGGTGGGCTGGGCCGGCTGGGGGAGCTGGGCCGGTGGTGGCGCCAGGTAAGGTTTCTCTTCTCTCTCTGTCTTTTTCTAATTATTTCAGTTTTTCTATTTTGCAGGTTTGTTTTGAATTTGGTTTTGAAACCAATTCAATTTATTTTGCTTCTGACAATATTTTTAGGAGCTAAAAGAATTTAAACAATGCTCCACAAAATATTTCAGAATTATTGGACCTATATTTATTTAATAGTAGATATAAATCCAATTCAAATAATTATTGATTTAATTCAAATACCCAAATTAAATGTTTCTGAGACACCAAAAATATTGGTTTGGATTTTTACCTCTTGCCAATATTTCCAGAGGATATCAGGAACATTTTCTTGGACACATTTGAGAAGATTTAATTGTTGGTTATTTTTTTTAGAGGTTTCTGAGGCTTTGAAAATTCCTCAATTCAAATTTCATTTGAATTTAAACATGATGCAGCAACCAAGCTAGTCCAAGGCCAGGGTAAAGCTAGGGATGTGACAGAGCCAGAGCGTGAAGCCTCATGCGGTCCCCGTAGCCAGAGAAGGTCCACATTTGCCGAGAGTGGCGCTCGAGCAGAGCGATGCGACACCAGATGAACTCCTTCACCACCATGGGCACCGTCACACCAAGGTCCTTCAACCTGGGGAACCGGAGCCAAACATGGGCAAGCCATTGATCAGTGAGCTTCGCGTGCCCCCAGCCGGAGCTCGGAGCAACTGGAACCCGAGGGAGCAGCAGCAGGGGGCTGCGCACGCCAACGTCCATGAATACCCACCTCCTCCTGAAGCCTCCGACGACCGGCAAGAGCTCGAAGTCCATCCCCGATCCGGCCGTCGCCGTGACAGAATGGAAGGATACACACCCAGAGCACTGGAGAGGGTATGTCATGTGCAGCGAGAAGAAGTGGCGAAGTAGAGCCACAGAAGGGGCAATGCCCACCATGGCTTCACAGATGAAGGCGAAGATGGCAAGGAGGATGATGGATTGGGGATCAAGATGCAGCGCGTTAATCTGGTAGTGCGAGAGCACCGCATTGAATAAAATGGAGTAGGGGGAATCAAGCCTGCCAAGAGGGCGTGAAGATGGATGGGGACGTCGGTGCCCGTCATGTCCACCTCGGTGCGGGAAGCAGGCCAGGCCACCGTCGCCCCCACTCATTGAAATCGGTGGCGAGCGCTGGGCGCACCTTGTGCATCGCCTCTTGGTTGAGCACCACCGACCGCCCGGGTTTTCTGATGCCTCCTCCTCATGACCTCGTTTGATGCATTAAGATCCACCGAGAGCCGGAAAGTTTCCGCTTGAAGTTGCTGAGCACGAGCATCCAGAGCTGCTCGTTCTGCTGCCATCCGGGTTTCCTCCGCGGCTAGATTTTCCTTAGCTTGCACCATCTCCTCCCGCACGCGTGCCACTTCTGCATCGTGCTGGGCTTTATCCGCCGGTTCTACCACAGCGGTTAACAAAGTCGTCAGCCTATCCATGAGGTCCATTAGAATCTGAGCCGGGGGGCGCGCGGGGTCTCCTGACCCGGCTGCTGCCGACCCGGTAGCTGCTGCTGCCGCTGCAGTGGAGTTCTGCCCGGGCTGCATCCCTGCCATGAAGATTCCGGCCCAATTCGGCGGCTCAAGGGGGTCTGGAATACTGCTGCCATCGAAACAGCCCCCTAGCATGTTGTCTTGCAGCTAGTAGAACGAGTCCGTCTCACCTGTTGATGAAGCAGTGTCAGAGCAGATGGCCGTCTCCCCGCCTTCCACCGATCCTTCGGAGTATTCACCGCCGTGGATGCAGCCTACGAAGGCATGTTTCACGACAGATTGAACACAGGTGGTCCTGGCGCGCTGAGCCGTTTCGATGAGGTTGGTGTGGACGTCCGGCTCAGGGCCCGACTCGCCGATCCGGCAGATGAAGACGTGAATTCCGCCGAAGGGGACCCGGTACCCGTACTCAATTGAGCCGGCCTTGGGGCCCTAGCCTTCGTCGTCGATGTAGAGCTTGCAGCGACGACTCTTGGTCATCCGGCCCATGGTGTATCCCTTAAGCCCTTCAAAGTTGCCCTTGAAGAACTCAAATCCACCGTGCGCTGGCCCCACGGTGGGCGCCAACTGTCGTGGAGTTGACACGGCAGATATCCTAGAGCAAGGACTTAGTCGTAGGGCCATCGCACTAGGAAGCTTAAAGGGGTTAATCGGGACAAAGGACACGCGAGAGAGTTTTTATACTAGTTCGGCCCTTACGATGAAGGTAAAAAGCCTACGTCTAGTTGGGATTGGTATTGCTGAAGTTTCGGTCTCCAAGAGGCTTAACTCGCCGGCTTGGTTATCGATTTTGTTGTTTCTTCCCCTAAGCCGCCACCAGGTCGTCCCCTTATATACATGGGTTGACGCCTGGTGGCCTACAGAGTCCCGGCCGGCTCATAACCATGTCCGGCTCGGTGACTTTATTTACATGCCTTTCTCTACAAGTCTTTCCTTACATACGGCGGTTTACAATATCGGGCCTTAAGCCGGCCCCAGGCCTTTGGTCCTTCTATATGTTTAATAAACTATCATCTTGAATGTATATTGGGCTTCGTATGTAACCCGCCATTAGGGTTGACCCGGCCCCTCCTGGGCGGGTCATACTGGTAGTAATATCCCCAACACTACTGTAGTTTTTACAGCAAATTACCAGTACATTAGCCTAGACTCAATGGAAAAATTCATATCCTATGTGTCAAATGGCATCTTGAAGGTGCAACTAATCCCTGGGTGGTTTTGGTAATTCTTAACAACATATAGCTCATTCAACTAATAATCTTTCAAGATGATCATTTCAGAAAGTTCAATGATTGGCGTGGCATGGACTAGATATGTGGACCCCTCAAAATGCTAAGGACACATATTGGCTTCAGCTCAAGACTCTATCTTTTCATTTTAGTAATCCAAGATCACATTGAGTCCACCTCGCCATATCCACATATGTCCCAAACCAAAAGTCAAACTCGGCCCCACCGATTTGATCTATCCGGCGCCACCGAGTTCATTTGACATAGCCATAGCCAGAAACCCTAATCAGTTCAGTCTCACTGATAGGGATCTCGGTCTCACCGAGATGGGATTGCAAACTCTCGGTTTCCCTTCGTAATGTTTCGGTCTAACCGAGATGAGCGATCGGTCCCACCATGTTCGCAATGCAAACACTCTGTTTCCTTTTCGTAACATTTCGGTCTCACCGAAATGAGCGATCGGTCCTACCGAGTTTGCCTGACCAACTCTCTGTTTGCCTATTACAGAAATCGGTCTCACCGAGTTCATGTGACTGGTCTCACCGAGATTATGTTATGCCCTAACCCTAATGAAATCGGTCCCACCGAGTTGACATGTCGGTCCCACTGAAAATCCTAACGTTCACATTTTGAACTAAATCGGTCTTACCGAGTTTAACTATTCGGTCCCACCGAGTTTGGTATGTTGTGTGTAGCGGTTAGATTTTGTGTGGAGGCTATATATAACCCTCCACCCATTCGCCATGCAAGGAGAGAGCTATCAGAACATGCCTACACTTCCACCATTCATTTTCTGAGAGAGAACCACCTACTCGTGTGTCGAGACCAAGATATTCCAATCCAACCACAAGAATCTTGATCTCTAGCCTTCCCCAAGTTGCTCTCCACTCAAATAATCTTTCCACCAAATCCAAATCTTTGTGTGTGTGTGTGAGAGAGAGAGAGTCGAGTGTTTGGGAGACTATCATTTGAAGCACAAGAGCAAAAACTTTTGTGGCACCCCGGCTCAAAGAAACCGGAATGCCCCGTATTCCAGCCTAGAGATCGAGGAGAAGTCTTCTGGAATACGACACTACTTAGCATAGAACAAATCAGCTCTTTATTACCAGCTATATGGATACAAGGGGATTACATTGGCAAGGCGACACTACGCCTGCCACGGTTGCTCCATGCAAGCAACAGAACAACACGAAGCAGCGGAATAACTCTAGCAGTGGAACAACAACGACGATGATGAACTCCACTCTGCAGGGACTCTGGCTGGAACACTTATCCTAGGTCGCAAACAAGGAATCCACAACAAACAAGCAATCAAATATGGCATGACCTGCAAACTGGCATGACACGCCAGGTCAGTACATTGAATGTACTTGCAAGCTCACAACAATGAAGAGCAATCAAGACAGACAATAGCATGGCAATTACAGGTTAACAAGGATTAACATGATACTGTCAGACCAACATGGCATGTGTAACATGATACAGCTAGAACAATACGAGCATAGCATGAACATATGAACATGCTGATACTAACATGCAACATGATGAAGCTATCCTGCACCAACTTACTCTGCTCAGGTTACCTCGTAACCATCACATACATCAGCTTACCATCACGGACATCACACGATCATCTTAGGATCCAATCAAGCTTGGTATTACAATACCATAGTAATCATTAATGACCACAAGGAGCTTGACCTTAACCCTTGACTCTCGGATAACACCACAAATATCCGACAACTCGGTATCCTCGATACCACGGTGATCATCTCACGATCACAATCAACCTCTTTCTCATCATCAAACCAGGGTTGTTATTAAGCACATTATTTTCATTATTATTACTGTTGACCCATAGTGTGACCAACTACGAACTAGGCCTTTATTCGCGGGCACGGCTATCGATAGATTTAACACACACACTCCACAGAGGTAGCACACTTTACCCACACCACAGAACCCATGGTGTCACGCTCCCATTCGGGTGGACCAATGGCATTCCGACAAAACCAATCTACCGCCATGACACTTTCCCGGCCACTCCAACCAACTCCCCTCTAGGATAAGTCAAGGGTGGCCCCGTGCCTACTAAAGGCATAAACAGCCACCGTCATGGAAAAACAATAAACGGTCCCAAACGGGGACAACCCAGGTATAATACAACAACGGGCACACAAGGCTTATGTCGTCCTACCCGGCCAAGGTAGCACCCGCGCATTACCTACCCTCGTTGGAGGCACCGACGAGAGGCATGACAATAGACCCAGTTAGGACCTCCCCATAAAAGGCAAATGTGGTTGCACTGGTCAGCTCGATATGGTGGCACCATGACTCAGCCAACAGTTGTTCAAGTTCATTTAAGTCTAGTTAAACTTGAATGCAATAAGCTGAGTCATATTAAAATAACATGATGCAACTACAATTCATGAGCATGATATCAACATAAGCATGGAGGTGCAACATAATCATTGAGCATAACCACAATGAATCATATATCCGAATGAGCATGGCATACTGACTAGCATGAATATCACAAGCATATCATGACCACTAGCATCAACAATAAATACTAAGCAAGACATATCAAGAATACTACCATGTAAGCATGTAAACAACTAGATGCAAAGGAAACAAGCATAGCAACGGTACTTGGTAACCGACATTAGTCACGCACCATAGAACATGACCAACCCAACACGTACTACTACCAAGCATGAACATATGGAAGTAATACTAGCAAGTAGATCATGATAACTAGGTGCATATGAACATAGCATGACAACAAACATAGATCCATAGCATAACTGAAACAACGATAGCAGCAACAAAACAAACACACAGTTATTAAAGGTTCAAATTGAAAACCAATGCTACTGCATGGCTATCATGCTAATGGTGGTTGTGGCTTGCCTGGGGATGAAGAAAACTCCGGGAAGAAGTGCGGTGAAACCGCGGAAAGATCCGCCGGAAAGGATTCTCCCTTGGAGGGGGCTGATTTGGGGCAAGGGCAACAAGGTCATTTCCAGTATGTTAAACCATAGTGAAAATGATAGGAATAGAACGGGCTCGACGAGACGAAGATGTGGGCATTGGAATCACCTCAATCGGAGTTATGGTTGCGGAGTTTTGACCGTTCATTTGTTAGGCAGAAAAAGAAATAAAAAGTATTCATTTCTGCTCTTAACGATGAAAGTTCACAAACTAGAGGTTTCGGTCAGCGGAGCATAGGGCAGGCTCACGGAGCAGAAGAGGTTGAGGGGGCACGGGGAGGAAGCGGCCAGGGCGCCATTAATGCCCTGTCGGCACTGTGCGCCCATGGGCGCGCGGTGACGAGCGTCAATGAGGAGGCTTCCGGAGGGGGAGAGGGATCCAGGGGGACGGCGACGACGCGGGGAATACGCTAGACAGGCCCGTGTTCGCTGAGATCCCGAGCAGAGGAGGGGCCCAAAGCAAACGATAGCCAGCTCGCACCCACTTCATGCCAAACCAGTGGTCACCGCGCAGACCTGCATAGAGAGTACTCGAGAGGCACGCAAACTCTATCTAGGGGGGAGTCTATCTAGGGGAGGTTGCAACTAAGGTTGTAGCTCGGCCAAAGATGATGTGGTTAGATGTTAATTAACCTTTGAAGTTTGTTGTTGCAAAAAGTTACATGAAGCTGTGATCAACTGGGAAGTGATAATGGACAGAGCTAATGTCTGGGAGCTTTAGGGTAAGAAGGACTCTAATCCTATGCATTTTTGTGGGATTTGGACTAGTTCTTAACACAGTTTCTTTACAACTACATAAATAGGTCCAGAATCAAAATGATGAAGTAGCACTCACTAGGAGTAACCACTTGAGCTGAAATATTGCAAGGCTTGATCATTTGGACATATAATGATGCTGTAAAAATTCTCATACCAATTGGACTTGCCAACATAGTACTTCCTTCACAAACATCCTCACTATCCAGAAACTTGCAACAATTCCTGAGGAGAAATGGCTAGATGAAATGATCCCAAATTTTGTGGAGATAGGTTATATGGTTAGGGGAAGGTCCTGTAAAATTTTCAGCAATAATGGAGCAAGATAAACTATACTCACTAACTAAAAATATGGACAGAAACAAAGAATTGATGCTCAGATCACATGGATGCATTGCATGAGGTCAAATCTAGAGGATGGCTTTTATTTGATGATATCAAGGACCATGCAAAATTTCAATTCAATTGGTTAACCTAGCTAGTACTTACTTCACAATGAATTCCCTCAAACAGGAACTTTGAAAAATTGCTCAGGAATATTTACTAGGCAAATTAAGTTGAATTTTGTCATGAGGCAATTATTTGGACATGAAAAGGTGTCCAAAAAGTTTGGGGTCAATTGGGCAAAGGTAAATGGCACTTGCTTCACAAACTGCCATTTAGGACAGAATAGGAAAAGGAATATTTGGGAATTATTTTTGAACATGGCAATGAAACGTTTTGCCATATTTAAGGAAGATATGACCCAAAAAATTATGAGAATTATTTGGGAATTTTGGGAGTGATGGAAATATAGGTTGCTTCACAACATAGGGCAAATTGGGTTATTCCTTCAATAGAAAAATGAATATTCCCAAGGAAAAGAATATTAGGGTTTGGTCCAAGATGGAAATGGCAAGGTCTAGGAAGGGTTTTGAGGATGACAAGACACTCTGGAAAGAAAGAAGAGGTCATATCCTTCGATTTCCAGACCACATAGCCACAGAAAAAGAAAACTCAAGCAAAAATCTCAGAAAATCAAAAGAAAAAGAAAGGGATAAAATCAGGCTGTGACAAACCTTCCTCCCTTAAAGAAATCTCGTCCTCGCACTACAAAAAAAGACACTTTCGTGATGATACATGTTTGTCACGGTAGGTCACGTTTTCTGTCATGCATGTACATCCATGACAATTTTATGACAGAATCAAGATGGTAATACATGTGCTGTCAGAGAAGTGTTCCATGACATTACCAAAATTATCATCACGGAAGTGTCCACTTCCATGACGATAAATCGCGCGTCACAGAAGTGCTTTCGTCAAGGGTGACCGACACATGGCATCCACCGTAACGGGTCGCCGTTAAGCTATCGGGTCCGGTTTTGGATCCGATAACCCGTAAACAGCCCGTACCAATGCAAATTTTCCACGTGTAAAATTCTGATTGGATGGAGGAAACACGTGTCAGCTTGTTAGTGGATCAGATAGGCACCTATGATATGTCGAAACATGCAACGGCCCACCACTGGCCCATTTAACTTACAAAGGTCGGCCCATTTTACTTGGTCAAAAGTTAGCGGGCTGGCCCATGAAAAGCCTGTTAACGGTCTCTTCGCAAATAGCCCATTTTACAGCCCGGTAACTCACGTCCCGTTAGGGCCTACCTGAAATCGGCCCAACAAAGTCATGTGGGCCATCGAATAAAACACCAGCCCGTTTCACTTTCGACCCATGTATGGCCCACGACGTCTTTCGACCCATATGAGGCCTTCGTATCTTTAGGCCCTTCAGAGGCCCACGGTGACTCTAGCCCATAATGAATAGTAAATTTCTTTGTACCCGTTAATGGCCCATGATTCACATGGGCCATTTCCAGCCCGTGTTATCTTTCGGCCTACTGACGGCCCATACGTTCTTCAGCTCCTTTCCGGCCCTCGATTACTTCCGGCCCGTTACTGGCATATTCCCCTAATGGGCAAAATTCGGCCCGTGGCAAGAGTCGGCCCTTTTCCGGCCTGTTAACCGTTGCACCATTTCCAGCATGTCCTATATTCTGGCCCATTAACAACCCGTTATGCCTGTGACAGAATTAAGCCTTTGCTGTCCTCCAGCCTGTTAATGGCCCGTTACCGTGCTGGGTCGATACCAATTACGCCCGTTTATGGCCCATGTTGACCCATTTATCTGACGGCCTGAGGCCCACGGATTCTACGGCCCTGTCGGAGGCCCATTTATAGATGGCTCGTAGCAGGGTCAAGGTTACCATGCTCCGTATATGGCCCATGGTTGTTGCAGCCACTAGCAAACTAGGGAGAAAGAAGACTAGGAAATAAATAAGCCGGAAACTAACGCTAAGATATATCAGATTACATCCACTGGGCTTCAAAGATCGCCACCAGTGCAAATATAGGGAACACCCTACACTATACAAAAATGGCTTAAGAAAAAATTTGTATCACGACAAAAAATATTACAACTATCAAACAAAAGGAAGGTTGGCATAAAAGTTAACAGTCTGGTAGATAAATGCACCACCAGAAGTTCAGAAGCTTAGTTCATTTGACCTGACTGTTACGTTTTCATGATGTATTGTCCGATGGAGCACCATAACCTTCGCCTTCATTTCTCCTAGGCTCCTAAACAACATAGCAAGTGTCTAATAGTCTGGTTTCAAAACCATGCATATCTTGACGAAATCGAACAATGTCTGTCCTTGTTTCACAATGGGTCTCTGTTAGGGTATGGACTTGTGTCTGGAGCGCAGATATAACATTGTTTTGAGCTTACAGATCTTGATCATGAGGTAGTTTGGATGAGATTGCCTTAACAACCAACCCAGTATTACGCAGGAATGTGCTTTTGGCACCGTTAGTGGACAGGTACTGACCCACTGGAACAAGAGCTGACATTGCGGTTATAGTTGCCTCACCACCTTCAGAAGGTAGCGGTTCCACCATTTTTTCCATAGCTTGCTGAAAAGTTGAGTTTTTACATTAGTAGTACCAGAATAGAAGATATTAAGGAGGCAGCAAAACCAAACAAAATAGCTTTGGTCTATATACAGAACTTATTATGGTGAACCCATGTAAAATATTAGTTCTATTTTACTGCAAAGTACATAATAAAACCAGGTTCCAAACATATGACCATGTACCATGGCTAATGTATTGTCTATTTCTTCACATTGTATTGACAGCTAAGGATAAAGAGATAAAGTTTATAATACGGTAAGCATAGTATGACATCATTCATATCACTAAACAACTGAAAACAGACAAACGGGCAATTGTAACGTTGTGTGGGCAAGTCCAGCACGGAACTAGATTACAGGTCAAGATCAAAGGAACATCACTCCTATCTTTTAAACCTTGTAAGTTGCAATGATACCCTAAGACAGTTGTGTATAAAATTGAAAAGAGTACTAGACATTGGCTGCAAACCATGCAGTTCAAGGCACAAGTTAGAGTAAGTAGTAGTTAAAAGGCATGAGGATTAAGGATTTACAATAGCAGCTTTGACTGGTGTAGTCATGCCCTTCGTCTTGCTGGTGTGACAGTACTTGAAGATTTCCACAACATTTGGTTCAGGTACTTTTTGGTCCTTGCGGGGCTTTCCTCTGCATTTGGAACAAGTCAATATAGATCTGATAATATGGTACACCGAAAAGAGTGAAACAGCAGCTAATTACAAGAGCCTCGAAGTGTGCAATATAGCTATGAGATCATGTCATCTGTTGGAATTTCACTTTCGTACGGTTGGCCTTGTTCTTTGAATAGTTCACCTACAAGAAGATAGATTTGTGTGGCACATGCGTAAATAGGACTTCAACATGTGATCTGATCACATATATAATGTACCTGATACTTTGGATCATACCAGTATTTAACGAGGCCTCTCTAGTCTTCATGCAATATATTTTCCACTGGAGATGTTTGGGAAAGTTCACTGTTAGTCTTGCCTTCAAAGTGAGTTTTCCTCAAGTTATATCGATACTGTCGTGGAGCAGACTTGAAAACATGGGTGCAAGCTTGTCTGGTTGCATCATCTTGGCTATCCAACTTGAACCTCTTCTATTGAAAATTATGGGAGTCTCATTATCAGCAACCAAGAAAGTATGGGACAGAGCAAGACGATATTACTAGTTTCCATACATAACCATACTTACAGATAAATGGTCGAGGAAGGTGTTGAACTGGATTTCGTCTTTGTCATTCCTGTATTGAGTCCATGTTGGGAGGATACGTACATGACACCTAACGGCAACCACTGCCTCTGATACTAACTTGGCTGACTCTGTAGCATCACGTGGCCTTTTTAAACCTGCCTCAAAATGGATCTCCATTCTTCCTCCTCTATATTTAGTTAACCTATCGAGCATTATCCCTAATGTTTGTTTCCTCTTGCGCCTAGGTGCTAGTCCAACAACGAACATAGGAAGTGTTTGTGTACATCAGACTATGAGACTACATATAAAGAAGCATGCAACTGTAATTTGACTCCAGTAACTACTTTCTTGCTGTTGAAGCTCACAAAGTTCATCCGATCTTGCCAACTCATTTTGTGTCAAGAGTGCTTCGGAAGTAGTGTCAGGTGGCAAGGGAGCTTGGGAGCGTGCTGCTAGCTAAGTTGACAAATGAGTAACTCATGCAGCTGGTGGTATTGTGGAATGTGTTGCAACAACTAGTGTTGTCTCTGCTTGTTTGGTGGTAGCTATTGGTTTCTATTTGGCTTGTTCTACAACTCGTGTAGCACGGGATACTCTGTTTGTACAATTTTCCACTAGACTTTGACCTTCTATTGCACCATCAGTACCAGCAGAATCTGCAGGATTCTTCCGCTTCCTATTCCGTGTGTCCATAGTACTAACACCATCCCCTGTCATTCTGTGTTTCGTCCTCTTTCTCTGTGACATGTTAAGTCAAGCTGGCAAGAAAAAGGAATAACAATTTAGTTCTTTAGAACAAATTGATGCGTGATACAGACGAACTGAACTTTGTTGTTAGACAACCACATGATAGGAGGATGTAATATGTACGAAAAATAGGACGGCATGAGATAACCAGAACTATGATGTGTAAAATAAGCAGAAGACATTTCACTAAATTAGAAGCAATGCAATGGAAGGTAGACACCATATGAAAGATGCTACAAATATCACTCTGCCAAGTTAATAGTGTCTCATCTTAACTGGCGTTTAAACAAGTGTGAAGCAGTACAAGAAATAAATCATATGCAAGATGCAAACAACATCACACTTATGATGTGAAAACTAACAAGAAGGCATTTCAACAAATTAGAAGCAATGAAAGCTAGACACCATATGAAAGATGCAACGAATATCACTCTACCAAGTTAAAACTGTCTCGTCATAAGTGCCATTTCAACAAATTAGAAATAGTACAAGCTAGAAAATAATGCAAGATGTAACCTATATCACACTCCCAAGTCAAACGTGTCGTATGATAAGTGATTGTTGCAGGTTACACAACGGTGGTACTTTGATGTAAGAACACGGTGTGATAGACAGATATTGTATGTTCTAGAAACAGGAACACGTGTCTTATTCACAAGTATAATGTGTAAAGTAAGCAGATGGAATTCAAAAAAAATAGAAGCAATAGAAGCTATACATCATACATAACATGCAACCACATATAACAATGCCAAGTTAGAGGGAGCACATGTGATGGTGCACTAGGGGAGACGTGCTCATCATCAACACAGCTCCGTTGAGTGTGTATGCGTGTGTTGTCTTACAAATCATCTTGGGGGGTTGGAGGAGTAGAATATGTACAGGACCTCCATTTGGAAAGGGCACCTTTATCCGCTGCCTTGCTAACTTCCTTCCACTTTATTGATTTTGAATGGTCAAGTAAAACCGACAAGAAAAAGCAATAAAATTCACTCTTCAGAACTCATTCATGCATGATACTGACAATCACTACTTTGATGTAATGGAAACACATGATACCAGGATGGAATATGTACGAAAACAGGACGACATGGCATATTCATAACTGTTTGTGTAAACTAAGCAGAAGCCATTTCAACAAATAAGAAGCAATGCAAGCTAGACACCACATGAAAGATGCAACCAATATGACTCTGCCAAGTTAAAAGTGTCCCATCATAAATGGCATTTCAACAAATTAGAAGCAGCGCATGCTATAAATCATATGAAAGATGCAACTAATATCGCACTGCATATACTAAAGGTGTATCATTATATTGATTGATGCGGTATACAATAAAACAATAGTTTTATGTAAGGACATGCTTAATAGACAGATGTACTATGTACTAAAAACGGGAAGGCATGTCACATTAATAGGTATAATGTATAAATTAAGCAGAATAGCACATGTGATTTAACCAGATTGGAAGAATTGCAATCTAGACACCATATGCATCATGCAACCACATATCACGCTGCCAAGTTAGAGCAAGCATATGTGATACTCGTGTAGGGGAAATGCGGTAATCAACTACAGAGCTACGTTCACTATCTTCATCTAGCCTTGCTGTTTCTTGAGAATCATGTGGGGAGGCTGACACTGCATTCTTTAAATGAGGATCTTTACTCACAGTAGTCCACTGGCCTGACTGCCTCATCATAAGTGATTGATGAGGGATACACAAGAACATTAGTTTGATGTAAGAACATGGTTAATAGACAGATGTACTAGTATGTACCAAAAATAGGAAGGCATGTCATATTCAAAGATAGAATGTGTAAGCCAAGCAGATGCAATTTAACCAAATTGGAAGCAATACAAGCTAGACATCCGGCTGGTGTGGTGAGCATGATCATCTAGGACCTGAGAGCTTGGTGGGAGGCGGGCTACTTCGCCACCATCGTGGCTTTATAGTTGGCTTCCAGGTGCAACATGCAACCACATATGACACCGTGAAGTTAAAGCAAGCACCTGGGATGGTGGTTCATTGCGAGCGAGGTCATCAACTCTAGAGCTATGTTTACCATCTCCATCTGTTGACATTGCACCCTTTATAAGGCTGAAATGTGTATGGCCTATCCATGTATGATGGTGGAGCGACTTCTCTCTTTTCTTTTCTGCTTCTCTCAAGGAAACAGAGTCTGAAATGCCCTTGCATAAAAACACAATGGTGAGAGTACGGGTGAAGTATGTGCAGAACTAGTGCACTGTAAAAGTAATAGATAGCATGTGGCTGAAAAATAAATGACAAGATACATACGATAGCTCTACAACATTGCATGGCAAACAAAATTAGATTCTACTCCGTATGATTTTGTAATGTATGAGCGCATGAAATGCAGGTACTCCTCCAGCACACCACCACATGTGGTCCTATCAAGATAATAGTCGACTGAAAATAAATAGGCCAGTCGATTTTTTTATGAACCGTCTGATCTATAAGGAACGAGCAGATGACCTTCTTCTACCTCCCGACAGTCACTGTTGAAGACCTTTCTTGAACCGCCAGCGACCACCGGCCCAGACCCCTGCCTCTGTCGCCCCGCCCTCCCCTCGACCTCACACCACCGCCATGCTTGGCAGAGCCCCCAGACCATCCCGTTAATCCCGGCCGACCTCCAGATCGGGCGCCAGCAGCTCTAGGCCCCACACGCCCCTAAGATAAACACTGAGGTGATGCTTCCCTAGTGTAATAGGCGGACTAGCGCCTGTTACGCCAGGGAATGCTTCCGTTAATTGGGAATCAACTAACCAGGAATTGAAATCCAGGGGGCAACGGACCTCTAGCTAAGGTGAAATAGTATATGAGGAGAAACCTTGTGCAACGCGAGTTACTAGGAACATTTAGTATCAAGAAGAAGCGGTTAACTAGTGTCTTCTGTGGGATGAATACCATGCAAGCAGACACGTAAGATTTGCACGAATAAGGGAAGAGGAGTACCATTTCTGGTTGCCAGTGTGGTGCCCTCCATATGTCGCGGCGATTTTCTTCTTTTTGCTGGGGGAACCGATGTTTTGGAGGAGGGTGCAGCCTTGGACGAACCCATGGCCAAATTGTTGAATGTGTTTCCATGGCCGTATGTCGGCGAGGGGAAGCAGATCTGAGGCGGAGGAGGACGGCATAGCAGGAACAGCTCCGGTACGGTGCATGGTGGTGAAGTTGGAGCGACAGCGGTGAGGCGTAGGATGGCGTGGTTGAACTGGCTCGGGTACGGATGGCTCGGCCTTGGCTTCAACTACTAGCCATGGAGGGCATTGCGGTTGAGGTTGCGGTGGACGACGACGTCGGGGTATCGGCTCCGGCGTGATGGAGGAGTGCAGCGGTTGATGGGTGGGATGGGGTGGCAAACAGAGGACGTTTGGGTTTCGCGGCTGGTGGAGAGGTAGTTTTGGCACCCACGGAGTACAAATGGGGAATCGAACAGGGGGCGGGGGCCGAGGGGAGCTAAGGGAGAACCATGTTTCGGTCTAGGACGCGCTTGTTTTTGGCTTTTTTGAACAGATGGGACGCGCTTGTTTGAAATTTGGGGAAGTACAAACTTTGCCCCCCTCTTAAATTTTGGACCTACCGCGGGTCGGGGGTAGGATGGTAATCCCAGGTGTCCCAAATAGTGGGCGGGAGCGATTTCGGCCGTGCGCATGTGTGCTTAGGCGGCCATTGTGTATGAATGTTTTTCGGAGGCGGTTGTGTGGCATCTAGATGAAGCTACAAACCTACCCCAGTTTAGACCTTTGGACGTCGGGCCGGTAGGTTTCACAGGTCGGAGTTAGAAAAGTAATTTCCTTCTATTACCAAATATTGGTCTCACGCGGTTTCGGGCGAGTAGAGGCTCTTTTGGTGCTTCGTTCGAAATTTTGAAACAGAAGCATTCACGTTTAGAGTACTCTTGAACTTTGAGGATTGACCTAAATAGACAACGTTAAATTTGACCTTGTATGTTTGAAAACCTCATTAAATTATGTGCTTCTTTTAGAAATTTTGACACTTGAAAATCCTATAACTACGATTATTTTGGAATGGATGAGCTAAATTAGAATCTATTTTGTACATGACTATATATGCTATTATGTACAAAACCAGAGCGAAGATTGGTGCCCCCCTAATTTAAGTATGATTTACAAATGCCATGATATCGAATTCAAATAATTGAATGGACTTCATGTTGAATTCAAAATTTTTAAACCACCTTAAGTTGAATACAAATGTATGCTAGTTCATAGCTAGCTATTTATAATATTCATTGTGTAACTTTCGTATGTATAATGTGCTTTACACACACATCATGAACTATACTCACATCTATATTCGATTGCTAAAGTGATGCATTGTCTGGAGTTCAAAATACTAACTATGTGGATCAATTATGTCGAATAATAACATAGACATGCTCAAATTCGATAGGGTCTAGATGTCTGATGGATCAATCACCGTTCCTTATGTGAATTGCAAATATCATGATCCCATCCTAATATTTGGGTACAATTTATATCTTTAATCAATGTGTACATCAGTCTTTTACGTGTAGTTTCACTCTCCATCGGTGGTCTCTCACACATATGCTCCCACACTCTCTCCCGAGGTGTCTTTCTGGCAGACATGCTCTCGATATAACCCTCCCTCCCTCTTGTAACCATTTACAACTGTTTTCACTAACCTTTATCACAAGCACTCTTCCTCTCACAAGCATACACACGCACAATCCCCATCGACCCTTTCTGTATACATAGACCTGCTTACGTGTCTCCTGTACGCACATTATCTTTAGGCATGTCTCTCATGCATTGTCTCACACATCTCTTCCTAATCCACGAGTATGGTTCTAGCAGAGCATTCTGTAGGATGCCCCTTAAAGTTAGGTTGGATGAATAGTAATATTAGAGATAAGTGGTTACCTTAGTCCGAGGACCTAGGGTTACAAATCCTAGCCGGCTTTGTCAGTGGACACAAAGTCCTTCATGATTCTGTTATCTTTGTCTTGTACGACTAGTCATCCATGGCCCTCCATAAATGCGTCATGGGCCGACCAATGTGGCACAGGGCGGAACCGAACCAAGGGCCTTACCTCGACCACCGGACCTCACGCGGTGACACACCCTCTGCCCCCAGGTCTCGTTATCTTCTCACACCCACACATACCAACACAGACACCACACAAAAGAAAATTCTCCTTGTGCCTCTATCCCCTCACCCCTTGCATATACACGCTCAAGGGAATCTCTCGCCATGACATCATATTCATCTCTCTCTCTCTCTAGACCTCTCTCATTTCTCGTGCTATCTCTCCCATGCCTCCCTCCCCCCGTTGGCCCCTCTATCCATGCCTCTCTCGAATACGTAATACACACATGCCTCTCTAGGCCCTGCCAAATACATCAACTACACATTCACATGTTACATCACGGACCCCATTGATCTAAAAAGCCCTCCCTTCATGTTTATTTCGCATACAACATTCCTTTTGAATAAAAGTGTGGCCAAAAAATTATTTTAGAATTTCTACATATATACAACATTACAAAGTTATATGGAGGAGTACGAACATTAATTTGCATTGCATGGTGCCCACAATGATATTTATTCCGCACTGTGAATTTTCATATTTTTATAATATATATAAAGTTAGTCATAATAAAGAGAAATGAAGAGCATCTCTCTCTCCATCGCATACACTCCCTCTACGCCCCTTTCACATACGCACACAAACTATATCCAGGTCCTCTAAAAGTAAGCCCCCAGCACATTCACGCATGTTTCATCTTTCTCTCGTGATATATACAGTGACGATCATTGTATTTGAAGCGAAAACAGGATACGTACATTGGACTTTAGAATCCACTCATTACGGTCACCATTTATGTTTTGTGGTTAATATACAGTCACGGGTGATGTCTACTACACAACCTTCTTCTTGTAGACGTTGTTGGGCCTCCAAGTGCAGAGGTTTGTAGGACAGTAGCAAATTTCCCTCAAGTGGATGACCTAAGGTTTATCAATCCGTAGGAGCCGTAGGATGAAGATGGTCTCTCTCAAGAAACCCTGTAACTAAATAACAAAGAGTCTCTTGTGTCCCCAACACACCCAATACAATGGTAAATTGTATAGGTGCACTAGTTCGGTGAAGAAATGGTGATACAAGTGGTATATGGATGGTAGATAAAGGTTATTGTAATCTGAAAATATAAAAACAGCAAGGTAACTAATGATAAAAGTGATCACAAACGGTATTGCAATGCTAGGAAACAAGGCCTAGGGTTCATACTTTCACTAGTGCAAGTTGTCTCAACAATAATAACAAAATTGGATCACATAACTATCCCTCAACATGCAACAAAGAGTCACTCCAAAGTCACTAATAGCGGAGAACAATCGAAGAGATTATGGTAGGGTACGAAACCACCTCAAAGTTATTCTTTCCAATCAATCCGTTGGGCTATTCCTATAAGTGTCACAAACAACCCTAGAGTTCGTACTAGAATAACACCTTAAGACACAAATCAACCAAAACCCTAATGTCACCAAGATACTCCAATGTCACCTCAAGTACCCGTGGATATGATTATACGATATGCATCACACAATCTCGGATTCATCTATTCAACCAACACATAGAACCTCAAAGAGTGCCCCAAAGTTTCTACTGGAGAGTCAAGACGAAAACGTGTGCCAACCCCTATGCATAGGTTCATGGGCGGAACCCGCAAGTTGATCACCAAAACATACATCAAGTGGATCAATAGAATACCCCATTGTCACCACGGGTATCCCATGCAAGACATACATCAAGTGTTCTCAAATCCTTAAAGACTCAATCCGATAAGATAACTTCAAAGGGAAAGTCAATCCATTACAAGAGAGTAGAGGGGGAGAAACATCATAAGATCCAACAATAATAGCAAAGCTCGCGATACATCAAGATCGTACCACCTCAAGAACACGAGAGAGAGAGAGAGAGAGAGAGAGATCAAACACATAGCTACTGGTACATACCCTCAGCCCCGAGGGAGAACTACTCCCTCCTCGTCATGGAGAACACCGGGATGATGAAGATTGCCACCGGAGAGGAATTACCCCCTCCGGCAGGGTGCCGGAATGGGTCTAGATTGGTTTTCGGTGGCTACGAAGGTTTCTGGCGGTGGAACTCCCGATCTATTGTGCTCCCCAAAGTTTTTAGGGTATACGGGTATATATGGGAGGAAGAAGTGCGTCAGTGGACCTCCGGGCTGTCCACGAGGCGGGGGCGTGCCCCTGGGCGCGCCCCCTACCCTCGTGGGCAGCCCAGGACTCTCCTGGTCCAACTCCGATACTCCGTGGGCTTCTTCTGGTCCAAAAATAAGTTCCGTGAAGTTCTAGGTCACATGGACTCCGTTTGATTTTCCTTTTCGGCGATACTCTAAAACAAGGAAAAAACAGAAACTGGCACTGGGCTCTGAGTTAATAGGTTAGTCCCAAAAATAATATAAAAGTGTATAATAAAGCCCATAAACATCCAAAACAGATAATATAATAGCATGGAACAATAAAAAAATATAGATACGTTGGAGACGTATCAGCATCCCCAAGCTTAATTCATGCTCGTCCTTGAGTAGGTAAATGATAAAAACAAAAATTTTGATGTGGAATTCTACCTAACATATTTCTCTAAGTAATTCTCTTCATTTTGGCATGAATGTTCAGATCCATAAGATTGAAGACAAAACTTTAATATTGACATAAAAATAATAGTAGTTCAAGGATACTAACTAAGCAATCATGTCTTCTCAAAATAACATGGCCAAAGAAAGCTATCCCTACAAAATCATATAGTCTGTCTATGCTCCATCTTCACCACACAACGTATCTAAATCATGCACAACCCCGATGACAAGCCAAGAAATTGTTTCATACTTTTGACGTTCTCAAACTTTTTCAATCTTCACGCAATACATGAGCGTGAGTCATGGACATAGCACTATATGTGGAATAGAATGGTGGTTGTGGAGAAGACAAAAAGGCGAAGATAGTCTCACATCAACTAGGCGTATCAATGAGCTATGGAGATGCCCATCAATAGATATCAATGTGAGTGAGTAGGGATTGCCATGCAACGGATGCACTAGAGCTATAAGTGTATGAAAGCTCAACAAAAGAAACTAGTGGGTGTGCATCCAACTTGCTTGCTCACGAAGACCTAAGGCATTTTGAGGAAGCCCGTCACTGGAATATGCAAGCCAAGTTCTATAATGAAAAATTCCCACTAGTATATGAAAGTGATATCATAGGAGACTCTCTATCATGAAGATCATGGTGCGACTTTAAAGCACAAGTGTGGTAAAAGGATAGTAGCATTGTCCCTTCTCTCTTTTTCTCTCATTTTTTTATATTTTTTTATTTGGGCCCTTTCTCCTTTTTTATGGCCTCTTTTTTTTAGTCCGGAGTCTCATCCTGACTTGTGGGGGAATCATAGTCTCCATCATCCTTTCCTCACTTGGGACAATGCTCTAATAATGATGATCATCACACTTTTATTTACTTACAACTCAACAATTACAACTCAATACTTAGAACAAAATATGACTCTATGTGAATGCTTACAGCGGTGTACCGGGATATGCAATGACTCATGAGTGACATGTATGAAAGAATTATGAATGGTGGCTTTGCCACAAATACAATGTCAACTACATGATCATGCATAGCAATATGACAATGATGAAGCGTGTCATAATAAATGGAACGGTGGAGAGTTGCATGGCAATATATCTCGGAATGGCTATGGAAATGCCATAATAGGTAGGTACGGTGGCCGTTTTGAGGAAGGTATATGGTGGTTTTATGGTACCGGCGAAAGTTGCGCGGTACTAGAGAGGCTAGCAATGGTGGAAGGGTGAGAGTGCGTATAATCCATGGACTCAACATTAGTCATAAAGAACTCACATACTTATTGCACAAATCTATTAGTTATCGAAACAAAGTACTACGCACATGCTCCTAGGGGGGTAGATTGGTAGGAAAAGACCATCGCTCGTCCCCGACCGCCACTCATAAGGAAGACAATCAATAAATAAATCATGCTCCGACTTCATCACATAATGCTTCACCATACGTGCATGCTACGGGAATCACAAACTTCAACACAAATATTTCTCAAATTCACAACTACTCAACTAGCATGACCCTAATATTACCATCCTCATATCTCAAAACAATCATCAAGTATCAAACTTCTCATAGTATTCAATGCACTTTATATGAAAGTTTTTATTATATCCCTCTTGGATGCCCATCCTATTAGGACTAGTTTCATAACCAAAGCAAACTACCATGTTGTTCTAAAGACTCTCAAAATGATAAAATTGAAGCATGAGAGTTCATTAATTTCTATAAAATAAAACCACCACCGTGCTCTAAAAGGATATAAGTGAAGCACTAGAGCAAATGACAAACTACTGTGAAAGATATAAGTGAAGATCAATGAGTAGTCGAATAGTTATGCAACTATGTGAAGACTCTCGAAAATTTAATAATTTCAGATCTTGGTATTTTATTCAAACAGCAACCAAAACAAAATAAAATAAAATGACGCTCCAAGCAAAACACATATCATGTGGCGAATAAAAATATAGCTCCAAGTAAAGTTATCGATGAACGAAGACAAAAGAGGGGATGCCTTCCGAGGCATCCCCAAGCTTAGGATTTTGGTTGTCCTTGAATAATACCTTGGGGTGCCTTGGGCACCCCCAAGCTTAGGCTCTTGCCACTCCTTATTCCATAGTCCATCGAATCTTCACCCAAAACTTGAAAACTTCACAACACAAAACTTAACAGAAAACTCGTAAGCTCCGTTAGTGAAAGAAAACAAAACACCACTTCAAGGTACTGTAATTAACTCATTATTTATTTATATTGGTGTTCCAACTTCTCTATGGTTTATAAAATCTTTTACTAGCCATAGATTCATTAAAATAAGCAAACAACACACGAAAAACAGAATCTGTCAAAAACAGAACAGTCTGTAGTAATCTGTAACTAACACAAACTTCTGGAACCCCAAAAATTCTAAAATAAATTGCTGGACGTGAGGAATTTATCTATTAATCATCTACAAAAAGAATTAACTAAATATCACTCTTCAATAAAAAATGGCAGCAATTCTCGTGAGCTCTAAACTTTCTGTTTATTTACAGCAAGATCAACAAGACTTTCCTCAAGTCTTCCCAACAGTTCTACTTGGCACAAACACTAATTAAAACATAAAAACTCAATCATAACAGAGTCTAGATAAATTATTTATTGCTAAACAGGAGCAAAAAGCAAGGAACAAAAATAAAGTTGGGTTGCCTCCCAACAAGCGCTATCGTTTAACGCCCCTAGCTAGGCATGATGATTTCAATGATGCTCACGTAAAAGATAAGAATTGAAACATAAAGAGAGCATCATGAAGAATATGACTAGCACATTTAATCCTAACACACTTCCTATGCATAGGGATTTTGTGAGCAAAGAATTTATGGGAACAATAATCAACTAGCATAGGAAAGCAAAACAAGCATAACTTCAAGATTTTAAGCGCATAGAGAAGAAACTTGACATTATTGCAATTCCTACAAGCATATGTTCCTCCCTCATAGTAATTTTCAGTAGCATCATGAATGAATTCAACAATATAACCAGCACCTAAAGCATTCTTTTCATGATCTACAAGCATAGAAATTTTATTACTCTCCACATAAGCAAAATTCTTCTCTTTAGGAATAGCGGGAGCAAACTCAACAAAATAACTATCATGTGAGGCATAATCCAATTGAAAACTAAAATAATGATGACAAGTTTCATGGATATCATTATTCTTTATAGCATATAAGTCATCACAATAATCATCATAGATAGCAACTTTGTTCTCATAATCAATTGGAACCTCTTCCGGAATAGTGGATTCATCACAAAATAAAGTCATGACCTCTCCAAATTCACTCTCATCTATATAATCATCATAAATAGGAGGCATGCTTTCATCATAATAAATTTGCTCATCAAAACTTGGGGGACAAAAAATATCATCTTCATCAAATATAGCTTCCCCAAGCTTGTGGCTTTGCATATCATTAGCATCATGGATATTCAAGGAATTCATACTAACAACATTGCAATCATGCTCATCATTCAAATATTTAGTGCCAAACATTTTAATGCATTCTTATTCTAACACTTTGGCACAATTTTCCTTTCCATCATACTCACGAAAGATATTAAAAAGATGAAGCGTATGAGGCAAACTCAATTCCATTTTTTTGTAGTTTTCTTTTATAAACTAAACTAGTGCTAAAATAAGAAACAAAAAGATTCTATTGCAAGATCTAAAGATATACCTTCAAGCGCTAACCTCCCCGGCAATGGCGCAGAAAAGAGCTTGATGTCTACTACACAACCTTCTTCTTGTAGACGTTGTTGGGCCTCCAAGTGCAGAGGTTTGTAGGACAGTAGCAAATTTCCCTCAAGTGGATGACCAAAGGTTTATCAATCCGTAGGAGGCGTAGGATGAAGATGGTCTCTCTCAAGCAACCCTGCAACCAAATAACAAAGAGTCTCTTGTGTCCCCAACACACCCAATACAATGGTAAATTGTATAGGTGCACTAGTTCGGAGAACAGATGGTGATACAAGTGGTATATGGATGGTAGATAAAGGTTTTTGTAATCTGAAAATATAAAAACAGCATGGTAACTAATGATAAAAGTGAGCACAAATGGTATTGCAATGCTAGGAAACAAGGACCAGGGTTCATACTTTCACTAGTGCAAGTTCTTTCAACAATAGTAACAAAATTGGATCACATAACTATCCCTCAACATGCAAGAAAGATTCACTCCAAAGTCACTAATAGCAGAGAACAAACGAAGAGATTATGGTAGGGTATGAAACCACCTCAAAGTTGTTCTTTCCAATCAATCCGTTGGGCTATTCCTATAAGTGTCACAAACAGCCCTAGAGTTCGTACTAGAATAACACTTTAAGACACAAATCAACCAAAACCCTAATGTCACCTAGATACTCCAATGTTACCTCAAGTATCCGTGGGTATGATTATACGATATGCATCACACAATCTCAGATTCATCTATTCAACCAACACATAGAACCTCAAAGAGTGCCCCAAAGTTTCTATCGGGGAGTCAAGACGAAAACGTGTGCCAACCCCTATGCATAGGTTCATGGGCGGAACCCGCAAGTTGATCACCAAAACATACATCAAGTGGATCAATAGAATACCCCATTGTCACCACGGGTATCCCACGGAAGACATACATCAAGTGTTCTCAAATCCTTAAAGACTCAATCCGATAAGATAACTTCACAGGGAAACCTCAATCCATTACAAGAGAGTAGAGAGGGAGAAACATCATAAGATCCAACTATAATAGGAAAGATCGCGATACATCAAGATCGTACCACCTCAAGAACACGAGAGAGAGAGAGAGAGAGATCAAACACATAGCTACTGGTACATACCCTCAGCCCCGAGGGAGAACTACTCCCTCCTTGTCAGGAGAGGACCGGGATGATGAAGATGGCCACCGGAGAGGGATTTCCCCCTCCGGCAGGGTGCCGGAACGGGTCTAGATTGGTTTTCGGTGGCTACGGAGGCTTATAGTGGCGGAAGTCCCGATCTATTGTGCTCCCCGAAGTTTTTAGGGTATATGGGTATATATGGGAGGAAGAAGTACGTCGGTGGACCTCTGGGCTGTCCACGAGGCAGGGGGCACGCCCAGGGGGGTGGGCGTGCCCCCCACCCTCGTGGGCAGCCCGGGACTCTCTTGGTCCAACTCCGATACTCCGTGGGCTTCTTCTGGTCCAAAAATAAGTTCCGTGAAGTTCTAGGTCAATTGGACTCCGTTTGATTTTCCTTTTCGGCGATACTCTAAAACAAGGAAAAAACTGAAACTAGCACTGGGCTCTGGGTTAATAGGTTAGTCCCAAAAATAATATAAAAGTGTATAATAAAGCCCATAAACATCCAAAACAGATAATATAATAGCATGGAACAATCAAAAATTATAGATATGTTGGAGACGTATCAACGGGCTCACCGTACAGCTCTGTATTTGCTCAAGACACGACTAGTTAACCAGTTAAACGCTCCACGTGGCACCTCTAGTGTTGCATCACACTATCTCACTACCATTGGGCCCCCCTGTTGACTTGTATCTACTCTACACTCTTATAAAAACAGAGTTGGTGATGATGGTGTGCCTGCCATCCTGCAATATAGGCCATCCGATTTATATCTGACGGATAGGAAGGAAACTATGGCAGTTTTGCAAAAAGGTACCCACACACCTCTCCACATTTGCAAATAAGGCCTTCCCTCGTTCATCTGTTTCTCTCACAAGATAAACTAGTCATACAAATTCATCTTGATGTTACATGCAACGCACGGGCATCTTGCTAGTAAGAATGAAAACAAATGACAAACAAATATTGGACAGTGGTTCGAAGTCATGACCGCGGGCACAGCAAACAAGGTGGCCTTGTATTGATATGCTGAGCCATCAGTTTTAACACATATGAGCTAGTGTGGTGATTATACACACACGCACGCATGCACACGAACTGCATGCACGCAACACTCACACGAACACATGCAACCACACACGCAGGCAACACTCACACATACGCACGCAGCAACGCACACATGCAACACTCACACGCACGCATGCATGCACACACCACACGACCAACACACTGTCACGCTCAAGTGCTCAACCTACACGTGCATGCGCACACATCAGGCCATGACAGACACATACACAACCAAGTGATTTCTATGAACGGGTTGGAGTCTTGTTACGCCAGCGTAAATTTGTGTTTATCTGACCTTTTTCCTATGCGAACTGACAGGCGGGACCCACAAGGAACATGGTTAATTTAACTACTCAACATGGTGCCACACAAACTATTTGGCCAGTCAACAGAGTGCAATCCGGTGCTGAACGGTGAGCAAGTGACTGTATAATCACCGCAGAACATATATAGTGACTATAATGAGCGTATTATAAAGTTCAGCGACCGTATTACGCTTTTCTCTCTGTAGGCCCTCCAAAACTACATCTCTACATGTTCTTGCATGTTACATCTAACAACTATGCAATACAGCACTACTACTACACTCTAACACAATAAATCATATGTGTTTTTAGTTATACTAGATATCATATTGTTACTTAATTATTCAGTTTGCATAAATTAAAATTTCCTTTGAAATGTATGGCCAGTATCATCTACCACGCGGGAAAAATCCCGCCCTTTCCTATTTAATCGGATTTGTATCAATGGATCGTGCGAAACAACAAAACTATAGTACTATACAGTACAAGTGATAGTTCACTGGGCCGCCGTGTCGTGTACTCCTCCGTCGTAAGAGTGGAGCGCTCGCTTTCATAAATGTTCTAGTCCCTTTGGCCGACATGTGGGACATCAAGCTACCGGGTCCACGTGCCATACCGAAATTCAGTGTAGAGCAGCAGGGGTGAAGCACCCCAGTCATGGCGCCGGTGTAGTAATGAGCAATGAGGCGTCAAATCACAAAGTTGTACCTTTCCCGCAGTTAAGTTGGAGGGACAAAGTAATAATAATGCTAGCAAAAAAGAAGTTGGAGGGACGAAGCAACCATCATTTCACTCGTTGCTGAATCCGCTTCTCCCTCATCTTCTTCAAGTTAACCACGTGTTTGCTTCTGCCATTGTTCTGCAGCATGTGGGACACAGATTGGCTTGGTAAAGCACTGAGACGTGGGACCGCATGTTAGCAAACCGCCAGGCCAACGTCCTCTAAAAATAAGAAACCTCCCCCGCCATTCGCGCAACAAATCACCTCCTTTTTACTAATCTTGATTCTATAATTTTTTAGATCAATATAATTGAGATTTGTATAGATAGCACACAGGAGCAAAACCAAGTGGTACGGTTAAGGGCATCCACCATGTGTAGCGAAATGTGGAAATATCTTTTGGCATCGATGGGAACCATTATGGACGGTGCTGCCAAAGCCAAAAAGATGGAACCGAAGCTCCCTGATTGATTGATTGAAGGAATAGAAAAACGCAACGTCTCTGCTCTTTCTCTCGTGCTTGGACGCATGTACAGTATATAGCATAGAGTATACTCCCTTGTCCCTTCTATCACAAATCACAAAGTAGTGAGGCATCAAATCACAAAGCACGGACGAAACAACCATCATTTCACTCTTTGTTGACTTCGCTTCTCCAACGTCTTCTTCGAGAAACCACCTCACCGCACTAAGCTGGACGGACGACGCTAGTGTGTATCTATACCCATATATAGTGTGTGAATAACTTTGAAAGTTAGCCATTGGATGAAGCCAATCCGACGGTACAGAGATGGCAAATCTGAGCACTACTGGCTGTTGGATATCATCTACATTCCACCAGATTCTGCCACATGTACAATCTAGAAGACTCCATGGTTGAACTTAAGCATAATGCACAAACCTCAAAACACTAGCACTTCTCCTTTGTTCTAGAATCTTCCATCTCTTAATTTCCCAAAATGAATTGCCACTTTTGTTTTTACTTTATGCTTCACAATGCACAATTCCATGAATCTTAAAATAGTTTTTTATAAAACTAATTGATTTTGGATGAGATGAACTATAAGAATTAAACGAACATCTACATCATGCATATATGACTCAAATCTTACATGCTATAGTTTGGTATTTATTCATAATTTGGTTACCAAATCTCATGCGTGCAATGCACGTGTACCTTACTAGTACTAGTAGTACTACTACCTCCGTCTGGAGGTAGTAGTCCCGTGAGCAGTGTTGGCACGTCCGGTTTTAAGAGGCTGCATGCAAAACATCCATCCCTCCCTATTGGCTCATGCACGACGTAATTAATGGTAGCAAAAAACCAGCAGATACAAAGTTGCATGCAGCCAATGCATACCCAGCGACCAGCTTTATTAGCGAAAGGAAGTGGAGGTAGTACTGCACTGCATGCACGCATGCGAGGCAAACCAAAGCGTTGCCAATGCATGCATTAATTGTGCGCGAAGCTCGTTGGCTACGCCTCCGCTGGAAAATCTCGCACGGTTAAAAGTAGATCATGCCTTGGTCCCTGCGTTTCTGTCGAGGGGACTTAAAAACCTGGACGGAGGTAGTAGTAGTACATTTACGGGTCATTTGGTTCAACGGACTTCCTGGATGCAAATAAGGTGGTTGTCTCGGCTTGCGGGGGGCACTTGCGAACGACTTATCGTGGTCTCCCTGAAGGGTGTTCTCCATCGAATGCACATCGCCAAACCACAATATTGTCGACGTCACCGCAATGGGGAAGGAAGTCAAATAGTTACTACCTCCATTTTCTTGTACAGAAGGCCAGTATATCAAAATTACAATTTGCAAAAGGCGACTAACACTAATCGAGGCAAAATTGATGGGGTTTGCCTTGTACTAGCAACCAAAGACATTAATATACCCTTGCATGCATGCGGAAGTGAGAAGGTTCATTTGCATGGTGCTGCATTAATCAAGCGATGAGGAGTGAGATGGTTAGCTCTTTGGGCTTTGGAGAAAAAATACGCATTAATTGACATGTCAAATGAGGATTTGTATCAATTAATCCCGCAAAGGAAAACCCCGCCTTTCTTTTTTAACACTAGTACTCCTAGCATGTACATACTTGTATCCAGTTTGGGTCTAGGCCTTGCATTGCCATACTTTGCCACACATTTTTGCCAAGCTTTCCTAAAATTTTCAAAATGAAAAGGAGGCACACTTGCGCACGGCTTCCGTGGGTGCACCGCACCCTCACACAGTCGCTCCTGCACGCCGCGGTCACACGGCACCCTCACTCAGTCGCTCCTGCACGCCGCAAACCCAACCAAGGGAACGCACCCTCACTGACACGTGCTACCACATGTGAACAAACCAAACTCAGCCATCCTACCACTGACACATAATTTTCGTTCATACAGTATGTTTATCCAACCGCATGTTGGGGAGAATCCGTACGACCCGTGCGGTGGTCTATTGGGGAAGAAGAAGAGGTGAGGAAGAAGGGTTAGGAGATGTAGGATATTCATCCAACTGCTAATATAAAGAGACAGTCGAAAGTGCCTATGCTAATTTATTCAGTGGCTATGACATGAGCACTTTGCTGAAACTAGTATGTAGCACTCGTGACATATTCAGTGGCTATGACATGAGCACTTTGCTGAAACTAGTAATGAATGAAACCTGTGTAGCAGGCTGGGCGTAGTGTTGTGAGCATGTAATGATTTCTATTAACGAAAATCGGGGGGTATCCCCTTTTTCTCAAAAATAAATAAATAGCATAGGCACTTTTGTTAATAAATAAATAAATTAGCAGAGGCCTTGTCGGGTCAGCTTTGTTCCCATTCAAAGACGTTGAGCAAATTGCAGTTCAACAGCAAACTATGTCATCAAATTCAAGTTTCACAGCCAAATATGAGTACAACTAAACAACAATGTCATCATGTTTTAGTCATCATACAATCAGCAAACACAAATGAACATACATAACAAGTGATGTTCTCACAGCAAAATACTAAACAACACATTCATCGGGTTTCAGTTGTCATAGCAAACACAATTTCACATAGTAGATAAAAAACGTCTTCTGACAGGCAAATACAACAAAGGCAATCTAATCATCCGCAGCACCAGCGTCAACATCTTTGCCATGTGTATCAGTCTGAATCGTAATTCCCCAGAGTGTCATCTTCTTCTTCATACTCAATGTCCTCGAATGTTGCCTTCTTCTTGATCAACTCTTGTATGTCCACAGCACAACAGGCAAGCTTTTCGCCAGCGTCATTGATGTGATGGTTCTCAAAGATATTAGGAACATCTGTGGAATCTTGTACATTAGGAGCAATGTAAGCATCATCTTGTTGTGCAACTTGATTAAACAAATTCCTCTGCTTAAACCTTTGCAATACTCTCCAGTCATCGCTACGTGCAAATGTGTCTTCCAATAAAAATATATGTGTTGCTTGATTTGCCAAAATAAAACGCTTGTTGGTCTAGTACGCCGCCTTGACATTGATGGATTTGAAATAATCATCAACTCTGGGTTTTGCGATCCTGTAAAACAGGTTATACCAACGACAGCACAACAGAACCACACAACGATGATCCTCGAAACTGGAGATATACTGCAACTGAACAATGTATGTTATGTTAGCATACATTTCAGTTATCTCTCTGTCGTACGTATCCATGCTCATGATGGCACTATTTTGTGTCTTCATGCCTTCGTCTCGTGCAAGGGTGTTGTAGCGCACATCTCCAACAACGCAAGATTCATAATGTCTTACCCGAGTATCAGGACCCATTGCTAGTGCGTAAAGGGCATCATCAACTGCATGCCCATCCTCCCGCATCTTCTTAACCTATGGTTAGAAAATAGACAAGCTGATCATCTTATGTACTCAATATATTAAAAAATGACAGTGCAATTCAAAATCTTACATGGCTCTTGAACCATTTTGCAAATCCTGCCATAACCAGTTTGTCAATGTTTCTTGGATTTTGCGGCAGTAACTCCTTTTTGTAGATACTGCACAACATAGTGATCACATCAAACATCTAAATATATAAGAATGTGCTGCAAGTTTAGTAGATTACGATGTATAAGCTGCATTACTTAGCACTTACTTCATATAAGGTAGTATCTCAGGACAGTTATTCAACACATACCAAGCCATTTTGTCCAAATCTTTAGGTTTGTCCTCTTGTCGACTCTTCCCTGTAACTCAAACAGAATAATCGAAAACATTGAGCCCGGGATTGTCTTCACCCACCTCTTTGCTAAGCTGATCAGTTGTTTCAATGTATTTTGAGCAGAATGTCAACGCTTCTATAGCAATGTAGGCCTCTGCAATGGAACCATCGAGTCTAGATCTGTTCCTAACATAGCCCTTGAAAGTGCCTAGCCGCCTTTGAATAGGGTACATCCAGCCATACTGTACTGGACCTCTAAGTAGTGCCTCATCAGGTAGATGAACAGCCAAATGCACCATCACATCAAAGAAGGCTGGAGGATATATCTTCTCAAGGTCGCATAGGATAGTTGGTATCTTGTCTCTAAGATGCTCCAAAGCATCTACCCTGATATTTCTACTACAGAGTTCCCTAAAGAATTGTCCCAACTCTGCAACTGCTCTGTATAAGTCAGGGTGGCCCAATCCGCTAAGGATAACAGGTAAAACCCTTTGAAGTAGGACATGGCAGTCATGAGTTTTCAACCCTTGTACCTTGTTTCCATCTGCACTGACTCTCCTTTCAGGGTTGGAAGCAAATCCATGTGGGAATCTCACACGTGACAGGACCTTGCAGAATTCTTTTCTTTTTACCTTGTCCAAGACGTATACATCTGGTGCCATATCCCGTGGTTTACCTTCATCTTGCACCTGCAAATCCTGTCTGATATCCAGGTGTGTCAAATCAATCCAAGATTTTAAGGTATCTTTCGTCTTGCCTTCAATATTAAGAAGTGTGCCGATAATGCTGTCACATATATTTTTCTCAATGTGCATCACATCAAGATTATGTCGTAGATCCAAATCTTTCCAATACTCCAAGTCCCACAAAGTGGACCTGCGGGTAAACAATAATCTCTCTTCTGCTCTACCATGCTTCCTTTTCTCGCTACCATTACCAGGATGGTTTCCTGGTGTAATATGCCTAACCTTCTCTAATTCCACTTGCAACTCATCGGCAGTGAGCCTCTTTGGTGCATCACGGTTTTCATGCTTTGCATTGAACACATGTCTTTAGTATTTTGTAGGACGCGGCTTGTCCTTGGCAAGGAAACGACAGTGTCCAATGTAACAGATCTTGCTAAGTATTGCGTATGACAGTGGATTCCTATCACAGCGAACACATGCATTGTAACCATGTGTTGTTCGCCCTGATAGTGCCCAGAGCCGGATAATCATGGATGTACCAAATTATAAGAACACGCAGAAAGAAATCAGCTGGTGCGCTGCTATATAGGTCTCGAGTGAGAACACCCCTCCATAGATGTTGAAGTTCCTCCACAAGAGGCTCCATGAATAAATCAAAATCCTTTGCAGGACTTTTTGGACCTCGGATGAGCAAGGCCATCATGTAGTTTGATTCTTTGGTGTAGACATTTGGAGGCATGTTGTAAGGGATAACAAGCACTGGCCACATGCTATATGTGGCGCTCTAGTGGCCAAATGGGTTAAATCCATCTGAAGCTAAGCCAACTCTAATGTTTCTCGGGTCTGCAGCAAACTTTTTGTGTTTCTTATTGAAGCTTTTCCACTCACTACCATGAGATGGATGGCTCATTACATTCTGATCTCTATACTCCTGGTTCCTAGAATGCCACAATACATCCTCTCTTGTTTCAGCATCATGAAACAACCTATGCAATCTTGGTGTAATTGGAAAATGTCTTAGAACATTATGAGGAATCCTCTTCACATCATCGCCATCTTTCTGTCTTGATGATTTGCATTTCGGGCATTCACTTAAGTTGGCATAATCCTTCCGGAACAGAACATAATTATTCTTACAAACATGGATCATATCATATCCAATTCCAACTGCACGAAGGAAATTCTTCATTTTACTGTAGGTGTGTGGATGCTCAGACGCATCTGGGAAAGCTTTGCAGAAAGCAGCCAACATTGCATCGAATGATTTGTTGGTCATCCGCTCAGATGTCTTCACCTGAAGAAAGGTGACGATAGCTGAGAATACTGACAGCTTATTTCCTGGGGTGACAGCCACGTTGCATTGTTACAACATGCGGGCCCACCGTTTTTCTTCTGCAGGTGAAAGTTCACGAAATCCATGAGCATTTCATAGCATTGTTTCAATGTTGGTCAAACTCACTGGCTCCGCCACCACCACCTCCTCCTCCTCTTCCACCTGAGCATCAGGCAGATCAAGATGGTGATCTTCTGCTTCCACATAGTCAGTAACATATGACGTTCACAGCTTCACCATGATGAACCCACCTAGTATATGTGACCAACATCCCATACAAGTGTAGATTATTTTGCATAGTTGACTGGGGTCTTGTAACTGAATTCATACAACTGCTACATGGGCAGAGCACATCTGATTTCAGACAACCGTACTCAGCTATAATAAAGTTCATGAAGTTTTCAACCCCCTCGACATATGCAGCAGAGAATCTTCGAGCAGAAGTTATCCAAGTCTTGTCCATCTATTAGACATACAAATTAGTTCTTATACTAGATATTACAGGAAAAACATATATGCTTTTTTATGAAGTCCAAAAAAATACCTAGGTCGATGTCTAAAGCTATGGCAAGATGTTTGGACGAGCAGATCTAAGTAACGAAATATATTTAAAGCTAATTCAGCAAACATATTTGAGTGCTAAATTATGGCAGGCTGTTTCAACAGTCAATGAGGTTGAGCACACAGCCATCAAACTATCGAAGGCCATCGTAGCAACAAAGATCGAGTGTAAAATAGTGTAGAGCTATTTCACCTAACAGATTGGCTACTAGACCATGGCAATCTACATCACAATAAATATATGGCAGGATATTTTAGCAACTAATCGGGCTTGGCATGCCATCTCAGCTAAGCAGATTGAGTGCAGAACCGGGCAAGGAAGCTTCTTATGCAGAGCATATTGACTGTAAACTACTTCGGCAAACAATGAGATTAAAAGTGTCTATCAGCTAACATTCAGCGCTACACCAACATGCACGGGGCCTCAGTCTAGAATGCGTGTACCGTGGGAGAAGCTGACCGTCGTGCGTCTCCACACGAACGTCACCAGCGGTGGCGGCGCTGACCATCGTGCGCCTCCACAAGAACGTCGCCAGCGGTGGCGGCGTGGCTCGTGCATCCCCTCGACGAACCGCGGCGCCGATGTATCAGCGCGGCGGGGAGGGCGGCTTTGGCGGAGCGAATGGAGTGGAGGGGGACGGGGGGAGGGGGTTTTGGGGAATTTTATTGGCTAGTTGGCCGAAGGGCGGTTGAATTTGGGATTTGGGGGGAATTTTTTTTGGGGGGGAGGGGGATTTTTGCGCGGTGGGCGGGGGGAGTTTGGCTCATGGTTGGTTTCTCTAAGTGCAGTCCCACGTGTCAGTGAAGAGGCAAGCCGAAGTGCGTTCCATTTGCGTGAGCCGTGTGTAGGACCGAACGTGTGTGGGATGCAATGCGACTGTGACAGGGGTGTTGTGAGTGTACCGCCTTTTTTCCTTTTAAACTAGGTGCTTCGCCCCCTAAAAACACTTGGTGTCTCGTGCGATCCATCGATACTACTACTAGTAATCCGGCAATCCGGAATAAAACGGCGTGGCCAGATCTTTTCCCGCGCGATATGCTGGGAGGTTGGCTTAGTTGGGTTTTTTGGATGAGTAATGCTACGCCTACGTAATCCCAGTTACGTAATCAATGCAAGGTGAAACATGTGAGCTGTTGATTGTATATTGGGGGGAGGGAGGGGCCCACCACCATGAAAATCTGGGAGGAGAGAGAGAGGCAATTTACGTTAACCCTTTCGTAGGTTCCTGTAGATGTAGAAAGATGTGAAATGCGTGAATGTGTAGTGGACGTACTATTGGAGTGCATAAGATAAATTGTGTATGTAGACCCTATGTGTTTATTTACTTCGCGTGTTAGCTTTGTATCGGTTCAATAAAAAGCTGAGTTAGTGATGATGGTGTGCCTGCCATCCTGCAATATAGGCTGTCCGATCTATATCTAACGAATAGGAAGGAAACTATGACAATTTACCCGTACTCCTCTCCACATTTGCAGATAAGGCCTTCCCTCGTTCATCCTTTTCTCCCACAAGATCTTGATGTTCCATGCAACGCACATGCATCTTGCTAGTACTCCTACAATATACTATATTATTGTGAAAGTTCATATACACCGGCTGTGATTAATGCAAACACGGTAGATTTTCATTACATTTCGAACTTTTATAGGACAGAAAAATAAAAGAAACCCGACACTAAACCTATTCTACGGCGGTGACCGATGTCCTCCATCTGCGATCTCTATGTATGGGGGCAGGGTTGAACACGAAGGTGCATTCTCCGACGAGGAAGAGTAGAACACGGGAGACGGAATGGCCAGTTGGCACACCATGCCCTGCCGCCTCCCATGCCCTACTCATCCTCGGAGGAGTCCCCGACCTCGGCGGTGCCGGACGTTGGACGGCAGCAAGTAGGACGCATGGCTGAAGGTGCTCCCGTCATCGGCCGCCATCGTGGCCACCGCTTGCGCGGTCACATCTGGCTACGCCGCTATTGCGTCGCGAGTGGTGACTTGAGCGAGGGCGGCAACCTCGAGCTTCATCCCCAAATACAAAGCTTTCCCGTAGAGTGTTCGCACTCGCGGTCATGGCGGATGTGGTGCCAGGTAGCAGGATGATGCGATATGGTGTGGAGGTTAGCTAGGCATTGCCGCTTTAAGTAGCGCATTCTGGTGAGGCCAAAGCGTCTGGGTGCGTCATTAAGTCGCCGGAGTTTGTTCCTTGGGCACCGAGCCTCTTAACAACAACATACGGATGGACGACATGAATGCGGGCAGTTGGCGCCGGTTGGGAACGCACCACGCGGCGACGCGAGGGACGAGGGTTTTTGGTGTGCTAGGGTAGTCAGCTGCGGTCGTGGCACCATTGGAGATGCCCTTTGCTCACATGCGACCCCAGATATCATTGAAAAAGCAAGACGACCCGGCATGGTCTCAGGTCCTGGGGATGCAGTTGGCCGTGCTACACCACTCCGCGGACGCGTCACGACGCACATGCACTTCGGCACCCCGTGCATCCTTGATGAGCCGGGTGTTGATCTGCTGGTCGTGCCACAGCGCTAACGCCACCCTCGGCACACTAAAACCGACCGTGTCCAACGACGATGAGCGTGTCACTCACTGCGGTCGCCCTGTCCAGAGGGCGGTGTTGGAGCTGCGCCACGTTGCTGGCGCCCACGACCCACGTGAATGGTTGTCGGTGGCAAGGAGGTCATGGGCCAGCTCCTCCATTGGACTAGTCTGCGCCACATCGTCCCAACAGGTGTGCCCCACATGTCGGTTTCCCTGTTTTCCCGACCATATTCCAGCGTCAGTACTCCGCATTGCGCATTAGGAGCAGAACAAGTGGTTTTTGTGCCCTGGTTCAAATGTGGTACAGTACCAAGTTGTTACCCTAGCCCCAAGTGTGGTGGATTTGGGTACGGTACCACCCTTTTCCTTTTCAAGTAGTGAAGCGTAACACTTGATTAAGTAGCTGAATGGTGTGCTAAATGTAGGTGTCCGACTGTTTGAAAGAATAATTGAAGTGTGCCCGGTCCGTGCCCGCATTTACGGGTCGAACTTACCATGTTCCGGTAGTAGTAACTATACTAGTCCCTGCGTACTCCCTCTGTTTTTATTGACTGCACATTTAGCTTTGCTCAAAGTCAAACTTTGTAAACTTTACAAAGTTCATAGACAGAAATAATAACATACACGATGACAAATTAATGCCATTAGATTCATTATTGAATATACTTTCACATCATATATATTTGCTATTGTATATGTTCATATTTCTACTCTTACTAGCAAGATACCCGTGCATTGCACGTAATATCAAGATGCATTTGTATGACTAGTTTATCTTGTGAGAGAAAAGGATGAATGAGGGAAGGCCTTATTTGCAATTGTGCAGAGGTGTGTGGGTACCTTTTTGCAAAATTGCCATAGTTTCCTTCCTATCCGTCAAATATAAATCGGACGACCTATATTGCAGGATGGCAGGCACACCATCACACCAACTCTGTTTTTTATAAGAGTCCGTCCGATTTATATCTGACGGATAGGAATGAAACTATGGCAATTTTGCAAAAATATACCCACACCCCTCTCCACATTTGCAAATAAGGCCTTCCCTCATTCATCCTTTTCTCCCAAAAGATAAACTACTCATACAAATGCATCTTGATGTTCCGTGCAACGCATGGGCATCTTGCTAGTGTACATAAAAAGTAGTGTTGGTGATGATTGTGTGCCTACCATCCTGCAATATAGGTCGTCCGATCTATATCTAACGGATAGGAAGGAAACTATGACAATTTACTTGCACTCCTCTCCACATTTGTAGATAAGGCCTTCCCTTGTTCATCCTTTTCTCCCACAAGATCTTGATGTTCCGTGCAAGGCACGGGCATCTTGCTAGTTTTCTATAAACTTGGTCAAATTTTATGAAGTTTGACTTCAGTCAAACCTAATGTGCAGAGTAAATAAAAACAGAGGGAGTATCTTACTCCATGACCAAGACGGAAGGGAAAATGAGACAACTTATTGTTTATTTGAGCCGCTCAAGTATAATCATGCGGCGTTGCTTATTTCTCATTCCTCTCCAACTCTCTTCTCCATCGATCATGCCGCCCTCCGGTCGAGTCCATCCTCCCGCATGCCTCATTTGAACATTCCGCCAAGTATCATTCTCATGTGGGCCTAGACGATGCTTGTATTTCCAATGTTGTAATTTGTCCGACATGCATACAAACAAATGGTTCGTTTAAAGATTCACTTTGCCTCCACTACGTGTCACTTCCCATCTTAGTTTTGACATCCCATTCGGTTCATGCCCCGACACATCTTGACGAGATTGATTGATGTTGAGAGATCAATTGCGTGGCATGTAAGGAGATAAAGGTTTGGTCTGTTTCTATGATAGAAATGACCCCCGGGGGAGGGGTCTGTTGGGATCAGAGGGAGTATATTGTACGTGCATAAGCGAAACAGACGTATTGTACCCACCCTAGTCCTCTTTCAATCGATCTCCGGACCCCGAGATGAAATCGAGAGAAAACGAGTGGGTGCATGTGTGATACCTAAGGCGGATTCAAAATTTTGAACCGGTGATCATAGCCATCGGCTGGCTACATTATTAACCGGGCTCTAATGCGTTTTTAAAACCGCTTTTGACTATTGATAAGATTAATAGTACATGAGATGTATAACGTGAAAATTATATCATTGGAAGCCCCCACTACATGAAACAGGTAATTTGCCGTCTGTGGATCACAGACGACAAAGACCTAAATCCAGACGGCAAAGTTTTTGCTGTCAGAAAGCAGACGGCAAACTCAGAGGGCAAAGATAAGTCGGGAAAGAATACTTTGCCGTCAGCATTTCATCAGGAAGACGGCAAAGACTTTGCCGTCACCCAATCTCAGTAACAGACGGCAAAGAAACATCTTTGCCATCAGCCGAAACACAATCTTTGCCATCAGCCGATCTACTTTACAGACGGAAAATTTCTTTTTAATATAAAAAATTCACAGGACCAGTAAACATCCAAGCATTTTCCCTGGCATTCTTTAGGTCGTTTTACATGACAAATCTACCACAATCGTTTCTCATGACACAATATATATAATTTTTTGACGGTGAAAAACAATTCCATTGGCCATTGGGCTCAGCAACATCGCTGGATTATATAGAAAAAAGCAACATTGCCGCCTTATCTAAAAAAACACGCTGGCGCCCTCTGTCGACAACCGCTCGGCGTCATCTAGCCGATGTGGATGAGCGGTAGCAACCCTCGGCGTCCAGCGCTGCTCCCTGGGACGGCCGGTGGGCTAAATGAGGCGGGCTCCAACGTTTGGATGGCACGGGCGGAGGCGGAGGCGAGCGGGGGTGCATGGACGCGGGCTCCAGCGGGCGGTGCCTCCACCTCGGATGGCTGCAGGAGGTTGAAGTCGGTGTTGCGCGGAGCAAGGCGGAGGCGGGCGGGCGGGCGGAGGCCGGAGGCCGCCGGAGCCACGCGGAGGCGAGTGGCCAGGCGGAGGCCAGCGGAGGCTGCCAGAGCCACGCGGAGGCGGGCGGCCAGTCGGAGGCCGGCGGCATGGTCCGGCGACACTGCTGCGGCTTGGTGAAGTGGTGGTGCGGTGGCAGGGGAAGCACGGGCGGGGGATCAAGCATGTTTTCTATCCTAGCGATAGCGTGTGGGTGGTGGGTGGGGATGGTTGCAGAGAACATGGGTGGGGAGAGAGAGGACAGAGGACGTGGGGGAGTGGGAGAGAGATCTAGTAGCGTGTGGAGCCGATGATGCCACCTCATCGATTCAGGAGATGGATCCATGAGATGTGTTTCTTTCCTTTTGTTGTCTGCGTTCAATGTTACATACAGCAAATGTACTTTGCCGTCTGCATTTTTTATTACAGACGGGAAAAAAGTCTTTGTCGTCTGTAATAAAAAATGTAGACGACAAAGATATTTTGTTGTCTGTATTTGTCCTTGTAAACGGCAAAGTATATTTTGCCGTTAGTTTTTCTTTGCCGTCTGCTAATGACTCTATATTTTTTTCCGCAGACGGCAAAGTATATTTTGCCGTTAGTTTTTCTTTGTCGTCTGCTAATGACAGCATACCATCTCTTTGTCGTCTATCCGATGAAAAGCTGACGGCAAAGACGCCTCGTGATGACAAATTAGCTGTTTCCCGTAGTGTCCTTTCACATATGAATTTGACTATATGCTTTGTGTAAGTTCCATGTCATATATTATTACTCTAACATTTGGTCAAAGTTAGTATCAAAAAATGCATTAGGCCTTGTATAGTAGATGGAAGGAGGGAGTAGTAGTGGAAGTGGATCCTCTAACGTAGGTATCCAAGCCTTACCCTCCCTTTCGGTCACTTACTGGCGGTCCCCATGCTTGCTAGGCCCCGCATGTCAGTTACTCAATGGGTTCGGCCACGTTGGGGGATCCTCATCCGTAGTATGCTCCCTCCAATTTTATTTACTCCGCATAAAACAGAGGGAGTGGTAGTATAAATGACGTGGGAGGGGGAGGGGGACGAGGATCCCTTGCCGTAGCCTAGCCTACCTTTGAGTCATTGAAACATGGTCCCACAGAGCATCGGACGCACCTGTCAGTGACTCAAAGGCAGGGTATGGCAGGGATTGCAAAGTCAGAGGATCCATGTCCGGGGTAGGGACGTCGGTTTGCTATCAACTGCGGTCCCACAAAGCGAGTGAAAACGCAAGGCGAAGCGCGTTCCATTCGGTGAGCGACGTGGAGCGTCCAGCCTGCCGGGGTGCAACACGAACGCGACAAGAGCGATGTACAGTCAAAACCGATCGATCGGTCGTTACCGGAACCACTATTCACACCAGAACCTCGTTGCTCAGCCTACGCCAGCCACTGCCCCAAAACCACACCTCCTCTCCAGCCCATTCCCCCACCTTTCGATCCCCTAGCCTGCATCAAGCGTCCCCTAGTTCGCCGGAAAGCCATGGTGCGCCGCAAGATCACGTATTACAAGACGCTGACGCCGGAGCACTGTGTAGAAATCCTGGCGGCGGTCGGCACCACAGACCTCCGTTCCCAAGCTCGCTTTGCGGCAAGCCAATCCCCAAGTTCTCTGGAGCCAAGCTACGATGAAGAGGAAGCCGATCCAATGTTCATGGAGGAGGTCGCGGCGCAGAAGGCCCCTGATGGGTATGAGACGATGGACGTAGACTTTGTGCCGGCGTCTGGGTCCCCCATGGTGCAGGCGGACCAGCAGTTCAACCTGGCGATGCTAAAGGAGGACCGGGAGTCAGAAGCTCAACTCAACGCGGAGCGCGCACATGCCGCTGCCATCGAGGCTCTCCTGCAAGGGGGGCCGGATGTCGTGGATGTGAACCTGGCGGCAGAGGCTCAACTCAACGTGGAGCGCGCGGATGCCGCTCTCGTCGAGGCCCTCATGCAGGCGGAACCGGACGTCCTGGACTTGAACCGTGCGGCGGAGTCTCAACTTGACGCGGAGCACGCAGATGCCGCTGCCATCGAGACCCTCCTGCAGGCAGAATCGAACGTCCTGGACTTGAACCGGGCAGTGCTCTCGTCCGTGCAGAGCGCCCACATGCTCAGCATGAACGAGTATCTAGAGGCCGAGGACAACCACGATGCGGAGACACACGTCGACAGCTATAGCTGGTTCGCGCCGACAGCCAAAGACGACGAGGTCGTCTCGTTCCGCGAGAAATGATAGTTTTCTTTATGTTGTTGTTTTTGGGATGTTTTGCTGTGTAAAAACATATATTTTTATGCAAGTCGCCTGACTTTCATCATTTGGGTCAGTCTACCATTTCAGGTAGTTGGATGAATATCTACGTCTCCTAACCCTTCTTCCTCAAGTGCCTATGCTATTTATTTATTTATTAACAAGGCCAATGCTATTTATTTATTTATTTATTTATTAAATATGTAGGATATCAACAAGGCCTCTGCTAATTTATTTATTTATTAACAAAAGTGCCTATGCTATTTATTTATTTATTTTTGAGAAAAAGGGGATACCCCCCGATTTTCGTTAATAGAAATCATTACATGCTCACAACACTATGCCCAGCCTGCTACACAGGTTTCATTCATTACTAGTTTCAGCAAAGTGCTCATGTCATAGCCACTGAATACATCACGAGTGCTACATACACTGCAAATAAAGAGACAATAATCCTACAGAGCACATCGATTTTTCCCATTATCTTCACAAGCTCTTTCGTATCCTCATTGCTGTCAAGGTCGTTCAGCAGCTGTTTCTTGGCCATGATCAGAGGAACTGCATCTTTAACCTTCTGCTCTGCATCTTCCTCTTCTGACGTTCCTTTAGTTACTTGTCCAACACCCCAATCTGCTGGTACTGGGATTCCTCGGCTAACCAAATAATCAGCGTAGTTGCGTTCCCCCACATCAGCAACTTCCTAGAAATAAAAATCACATGAATCTTCCCTTTTATGCATGAATCAAATTGGAAGATCATCAACTAAACTATTAAAAAATCAGCAACTAAAAGTAGTAGAACAACACTTATACATATTATTACCCCATGATTCAGGCATTTGTAGAAGACTCAGCCATGATTGAGGATTGTGGTTGAGATGTGATGGATGACTTTGCGTGATTTGCAGCAGTGGCACCACACCAACGGCAGCGGGTTGCGATGAGCAACCGGCGGTGGTGCGTGTCCGGTGGAGGTGTGATGAGACCCACAGGCGATGGTATGGGTGGCAAATTGGCGCATATCTGGTTGTTGCCTACTGAAGAGCAGGTGGACGAGCACCCAGCGGACATGGTTGTTGCGGCCAGAGCTTCTGATGCTAGGCAGAGTAAGTAGTGAAGAGGAGAAGCGAACATTGGATATGTCAGTTTCATTACTTGCAGAGTAGCATAGCACCATATATATTCATAGTCTAGTTTGGATTTGAACCAGCTACAGGAGCGCGTCTCTCTTTTTTTAAACTCAGCAACATCTCTTTACTGGTACACTAGCTTGTTCTGTATGCCTTCTCAAGTCTTTGATTTTCTTTCTTTTTTGCGAGGAAGGAAGGAGGACAAAATTGAGAGTTCCTGGGACTCGAACCCAAGACCTCTCGGTTGAAAACCAAGGGTGCTAGTCACTTATGTGGCGAACGTTCCCTGGGAGGAGGACGGCAGATAAATGCATTTTCCTCACAGTATTAGTTGCGACGCAAGATTGAACGGTCACAGTTATCAGGCGAACGAGCCCAGTTTTTCTTTTCTTCCTACTAGTCATTGTGTGCGTGCAATGCACGTTAATTTGGAAGTATATTAAGTGCATGCGGATATTAAGTTGGATATTATTTGCGTGTTATTATGTGATTAGCACTATTTTTGGCACGAAATTAACTGCACGCTAAACATATTGAGCGCTCGACATTGAAGCAGTCTAGGTCGTTGGATTGACATGATTTGATGGCCGAGATTAATTGGATCTGCCCCTTTGGGTCTTTTTATATTGGTATAGATATATAAAAAAGTATGCTACTTGGTGTCAGCTTAGTCAACAAATGATTGTGCCAGCCTTGACCATTGGATTGACATTCAACGTCTGTCGTGTTTCTTCGGTCTCTTCTTCCTCCAGCCACCAAAGCCAAACCAGCATCGGTGGGACCGCCTGCTCCCGCCTCCCACGGCTGGCAGTGCTATAACGCACGCATCGTGGCCACATCGCACACTAAAACTCTGGCATCTTCCCCGGATCCGGTTCGTTCCCGTCCGAGGCCTCACCATCGTCCTCCGCCTTGGTTCGCTCGCCGCGGCGCCGCCCTTCAGTGGTCAACAACCGAGAGGAATAAGATATGAATGTACATGGTGAGGATGACAGTAGGGACTCAGCAGCGCGCGCCGTAATTTTGTTTTTTCGGGACGGAGAAGGGTATCAACTGGGTTGTTCGGGAGCTGTGGCCCGTCTAGCACATGACCAGCCCAGTTTGACTTTTTCCTTTCTAAAAATGGCTAGCCCAGCTATTTTGTTTTTTGCAGTATAACCAACGTAGGCCTACTTGCTTTTCTATGCCCTGCTGGGCCGGAAATCTTTCAAGACGAGGAGAGATGCATTTTTCCAAGAAAATGGGCTATAAGTAATAAGAAATGGGCTATAAGTAATATTAAATGGGTTGTAAAATGAAAAAATATAGCAAACAAGCAATTAGTTCCAAAATACTTTTTCCTCTTTGATTTTGATATTTTAAGTTTCATTGTTTTTGTGCGGGTAAAATTTCATTGGATTTAAATTAAGGTATGTTTAGTTTTAAATTAATTTGAATCTAGCTAGAAATATCGGGTTGTATGTGGTTTGGGACAGATTTGGAGGCTCACTTGTGGGTCTACTAGGTTGACGTGTACAAAAGGCTTTGTCAACTTAGTCCACAAACGATTCTAGCAGCAGTGACCATTGGATGTTAATCCAACGGTCGTGCTTCTTCTTCAATATCTGATCTTCTTACTCCAGCCGCCCGAACCAGCGCTGGTGTTACTGCCTGCTCTCGCCTCTCGTGGCCGGCTGTGCTGCCGCACAAGCCGCACCGCCCCACCCTACTCCATTACTGGCCAGACCATTCCTCTACTCACCCACACCTCCTGTTATTTTCCGGCGACGGCAGCCGGACCAGTAAACCCTCGTACTCCCCACCGCGTGGGCAACCACTGCCGAGTCATCCCCGGCTCCATGTCGTTCCCTTCCTAGGTGTAACACCCTCGATGCGACTATATCTCCCACGTGTCGAGGCACGACTTAGAGGCATAATCGCATTGAAGGCATATGTCGCAAGTTAGGCAATCTTCACAACATCCCATGTAATAAGAATAATAAAGGGGAGATAACATAGTTGGCTTACACTCGCCACGTCAATCAAGTACATAAATAACATTACATCAACCAAACACTCATGGCCCGACTACGGCGCCAAAATAAAAGAGAACCCAACATGCGACGACGGTCCCATTCACCCCCAACTGGGCACCACTACTGATCATCGGGAAAGGAAACATAGTAACGTTGAGAGTCTTCGTGGAACTCCCACTTGAGCTCATACGCGTCTCCTGTAGCGGAATCATCAGGCCCTGCATCTGGTGTAATAGTAATCTGTGAGCCACATGGACTCAGCAATCTCGCACCCTCGCGATCAAGACTATTTAAGCTTATAGGTATGGCAAGGTAAATATATGTGGAGCTGCAGCAAGCGTCTAGCAAGTATGGTGGCTAACTTATTCGCAAGGAGAGCGAGAAGAGGAGGCGAAGCACGAGCGAGAAACTAGAGAACAACCTGCGCAAACATTACTCCAACACCGTGTCCACTTCCCGGACTCCGCCGAGAAGAGGCCATCACGGTAACACACTCAGTTGATTCATTTTAATTAATTAAGGTTCAAGTTATCTACAACCGGACATTACCAAATTCCCATCTGCCCATAACCGCGGGCACGGCTTTCGAAAGTTCAAATCCCTGCAGGGGAGTCCCAACTTAGCCCATGACAAGCTCTCACGGTCAACGAAGGAATAGACCTCCTCCCAAGACGTTCCGATCAGACTCGGTATCTCGGTAATTCAAGACACTTCGACAGGTTAAAACAAGACCAGCAACACCGCCCGAATGTGCCGACAAATCCCGATAGGAGCTGCACATATCTCTTTCTCAGGGCACACTCAGATAAGCAATCCGTACAACTAAAACCAGCCCTCGAGTTTCCCCGAGGTGGCGCTGCAAGGGGCTCTAGGTTGGACCAACACTCAAAGGAGCACTGGCTCGGGGGGGTTTAAATAAGATGACCCTTGAGTCTGCAGAACCCAAGGGAAAGAAAAGGCTAGGTGGCAAATGGTAAAACCAAGGTTGGGCATTGCTGGAAAAGCTTTAATCAAGGCAAACTATCAAGGGGTTCCCATTATAACCCAACCGCGTAAGGAACGCAAAATCCGGGAACATAACATCGATATGACGGAAACTAGGGCGGCAAGAGTGGAACAAAACACTAGGCGAGGGGCCGAGCCTTCCACCCTTTACCAAGTATATAGATGCATTAAGATAGAAAGATAATATAATGATATCCCAACAAGTAAATAAATGTTCCAACAAGGAACGGCCTTCAATCTTCACCTGCAACTAGCAACGCTATAAGTGGGGCTGAGCAAAGCGGTAACATAGCCAATCAATGGTTTGCTAGGATATGGTGGGTTAGAGGTTTGACATGGCAATTTGGAGGCTTGAAAGCAAGTGGTAGGCATTGTAGCATTGGCATAGCAAAAGAGCGAGCAAACTAGCATAACAAAGATAGTAGTGATTTCGAGGGTATGATCATCTTGCCTGGACAGTTGTCAGAGTTGACTGGATCCTCGAAAGCAAACTCAACGGGCTCCTCGTTAGCGAACTCGTCTCCTGGCTGTACCCAAACAAGACAAACAAGCAATAAGGGCACAATCAACCACGGGCAAGACCAAGCAATATGATGAAATGATGATATGCTATGCGGAATGCGATGCGGGATGCAAAAAGCAAGATATGACAGGAAATGCATGAACCTAGCCTGAACTTGGAAATCCAAGTGTGCCACTGGAAAGATGAGATGAAATCGCTTGAAAACGATATAAAGAGCGCCGGAATCGGAGTTACGGTTTGGAAATGGCAAGCGATTCAAAAATGACACCGGTCTACGATTTACAGCAAGTAGCCATCTAAACGCAAAGAGATGAACATGCTGCAGCACTCAAACATGACAAAAAAATACATGGCAGGGATGCCTACAAGATTCTTAACAAAAGTCTAGCACTGAGCTACGGCCAATTCATCCATTAACAGGTTCAAACAAGCATGGCAAAAATGCATATGACAAACAGATTTCAGACTTAGTGAAATTAACACTTGTCTGGAATTTCAGATCAGGTAGCCCTCTTCGGAGCAACAAAACTATATGCTACAGGACCTGAACATGGCAAAGTAAAGCATGTCATGGAGCTACTTAAAGAGCTTAACAAAAGTCCCTTAGTGACCTTGAGCCAAAAGGGATCAAAAAATACAATTGCAAGCATGTGAACATAGCAAAAACATAATCAGTTTTCAGACTTAGTGAAAACTGACACATGCTGAAATATAACTCAAGTAGGCATGTTTACGAGCTCGATGCACTCACTACGGTGCAAGTCATGGCAAGAAAAGCATACACCCATCAAGAAGGCACAAAATTCAAGCTAGAAATGGCAAGAACAATAGCATAGCATGCACGGATCAACTACAACATCATCGGCAAAATTGCAAACAAGTTGGCAATCTGCCCAGATTCACAAAGTAGCAAAAGTAGAGCTCGATTGACTCAAGCTAGGGTGCTCCATAATTGCAAACAAAGACATGGATGGATATAGCACCACAAGATTAACAAAACTCCCTTACTGATCATCCTCAAAAGAGGCATGGATCACTAGGAAACAACAAGAACATTTGGCATCATGAGATAAACAGCTCCAGGACTTAGTGAAATTACTACGTCCCTGAAAACAGAATTAGCAAGTGCACCACTTTGCAAGCTTGCACAAGTCACCACACACATCACAAAAATACATGGGTTGCACCTCTGGAAAGATGACAAAACCCTTAACAAAACACATGTAGAACTCATGGGTATAGCATGCACACATTACTCATGGCAAAAATGACAAAAAGCTAAACGGAGTAGCAGATCTGACAATTATCTCCAATAGCCCTCTTCTAACAGCATTTCGGGCATCAAGGTGAACTCAAATGAAAATGATGCAATGGAATGAAATGATGTACTCTTTGAGATGAACATTTTGATATGCTATATGCATGAATCGGAGCTACGGATGCAAAGTTACGGACCTACGAACATGAGTACTTGAACTGAAAATTTAGAACTTAGAAAAAAACAACCCCCAGATTTAGGGTTTGACCGGCGCGTGAACCGAGGTGGAGGCGCGCACCGTAGCTCCGGCGAGTTTGTTGGTAGCCGGGCCGGCGAGGAGAAGGGCCGGGGAGGCCGGGCAGCGGCGGATCCGGGCGGCGGAGAGGACGGTGCGGCCAGTGGC
>NC_057800.1:322905987-322915365 GCF_018294505.1 Triticum aestivum
CGGAGCGGACGCGTCCGGCCGGGGCGGACGTGTCGGGCCGGCGCGGATCTGGGATTTAGGGTTTCGGGAGAGGGGATCCGGGATATTTCGAGGGGGACCTATTTATAGGCATAGAGGGAGCTAGGAGAGTCCAAATGAGGAGCGGTTTTCGGCCACGCGATCGTGATCGAACGCTGTAGATGATGGAGCAGAGTTAGGTGGGTTTTGGGCCAAATTGGAGGGGTGTTGGGCTGCAACACACACGAGGCCTTTTCGGTCCCTCGGTTAACCGTTGGAGTATCAAACGAAGTCCAAATGGTACGAAACTTGACAGGCGGTCTACCGGTAGTAAACCAAGGCCGCTTGGCAAGTCTCGGTCCAATCCGGAAATATTTAATCCCCACACACGAAAGAAAGCTAGAAATGACCACCAGAGGAGAACGAAGCGCCGGAATGCAAAATGGACAACGGGGAAAATGCTCGAATGCATGAGACGAACACGTATGCAGATGCAATGCACATGATGACATGATATGAGATGCATGACAACGACAACAACACATGGAGACAAAAACCCAAACCCGAGATAATAAATTAACTTAACGCCGAAACGGCAAGAGTTGGAGTACAAATTGGGAAAGTTACATCCGGGGTGTTACAACACTCCACCACTACGAAAGGATCTCGTCCCGAGATCTAGGACTGAAAGAACGCCGGGTACTCAGAACGGAGGTGATCCTCGCATTCCCAGGTAGCTTCACGGTCGGAATGGTGTGACCAGTTGACTTTGAGAAATTTGATTGACTTGTTGCGAGTCTTGCGTTCAGTCTCTTCAAGAATAGCAACTGGGTGCTCACGATAGGAGAGATCTTCTTGGAGCTCAATGTCCTCGAAGTTGACGGTGCGGTCAGGAGTCTTGAAGCACTTTCGAAGCTGAGAGGCATGGAACACGTCATGAACATTTGCAAAGTTTGAAGGAAGCTCGAGTTGATAGGCGAGGTCGCCTCTCTTGCTGACAATCTTGAAAGGTCCCACGTATCTGGGGGCAAGCTTCCCTTTGATACCGAAGCGACGAGTACCTTTCATAGGAGAGACACAGAGATAAACATGATCTCCGATCTCGAAAGCCAAACCACGGTGCTTACTATCATAGTAGCTCTTTTGACGGGATTGGGCTGCTTTGAGGTTATCACAAATGACTTTGCACATTTTTTGTACCTCTGTGATTAAGTCATTACCCAAAAGCTGACGTTGACCGGTTTCAGACCAGTTGAGAGGGGTACGGCACTTCCTGCCATACAGAATTTCAAATGGGGCCTTGCCCGAACTTGTTTGAAAACTGTTGTTGTAGGAGAATTTAGCATAAGGAAGACAATCCTCCCACTTCATGCCGAAGGAGATCACACAAGCCCTGAGCATATCTTCAAGAATCTGGTTGACACACTCAACTTGACCTCTAGTTTGAGGATGGAAAGCTGTGCTGAAGCGGATGTTGATGCCCATGGCCTTCTGAAAAGAATCCCAAAACTTCGAGGTAAAGATGCTGCCACGGTCTGAAGAGATCACTTGAGGAATACCGTGCAGAGAGACAATACGAGAGGTATAGAGTTCCGCCAATTGAGCTGCAGTGATCGACTCTTTGATAGGCAGAAAATGAGCCACTTTGGTGAGTTTATCGATGACAACGACTATAGCATCATTGCCACGCTTGGACTTTGGAAACCCAGTCACGAAGTCCATTTCAATGTGGTCAAACTTCCATTCTGGAATGGCAAGAGGTTGGAGGAGACCTGCTGGCCTTTGGTGTTCTGCCTTCACTCTTCTGCAGACATCACATTCATTCACGAATTGAGCAATCTCGCGCTTCATTCGAGTCCACCAATAAGCTTGCTTGAGGTCCTGATACATCTTCGTGCTCCCAGGGTGGATGGAGAGGAGAGAATTGTGATCCTCGTTCAAGATCACTTTACGGAGGTCACCTTTGGGTACAACAATACGATCCTCGAAGAAGAGAGTGTCCTTGTCATCAAGGCGGTAGCACTTGTACTTGGACTGACTCTTGGCAATCGCAATCTTCACCTTTTTCACCATAGCATCAAGAAGCTGGGCTTGGCGAATCTAGTCTTCCAAGGTAGGAGAGACTTGAAGGTTGGTGAGGAAACCTTGAGGAACAACTTGCAGATTAAGTTTGCGGAAAGCTTCACAAAGCTCGGGTTGATAAGGCTTGAGAATCAGACTGTTGCAGTAAGCTTTCCTGCTCAAAGCGTCAGCAATCACATTAGCCTTGCCTGGAGTATACTCAATACTCGGATTATACTCTTGAATCATTTCGACCCATCGAGTTTGCCTGAGGTTGAGATTAGGCTGAGTGAAGATGTACTTGAGACTCTTGTGATCAGTGAAAATGTCCACTTTTCTTCCCAATAAAAGATGTCTCCAAGTCAAAAGAGCATGCACAACTGCCGCCAACTCGAGATCATGAGTGGTGTAGTTCTTCTCATTAGGCTTCAACTGGCGAGAGGTATAAGCAACAACTTTCTTCTCTTGCATCAATACTGCGCCAAGACCTAGGAGAGAGGCATCACAAAAGACCTCGTACGGCTTGGATTCATCAGGCGGAGTCAGAACTGGAGCAGTGATCAATTTCTCTTTCAAAGTGTTGAAAGCAATATCACACTCCGGAGACCAAACGTACTTGACGTGCCTCTGGAGAAGATTAGAGAGAGGCTTCGCGATCTTAGAAAAGTTTTCAACGAATCTTCGGCAATAGCTTGCGAGACCGAGAAAACTGCGGAGTTGCTTCACATTCTGAGGAGATTCCCAATTCACAATTGCAGACACCTTCTCAGGATTCACGGCAATGCCCTTGGCAGAGATGATATGACCAAGATAAAGCACTTCATCGAGCCAAAATTCGCACTTGGAGAACTTGACGTAGAACTGATGTTCCCTTAGCTTATCGAGTACCAAACGCAAGTGCTTGGCATGATCTTCCTTGTTCTTGGAGAAAACCAGAATGTCGTCGAGATAGACCAAAACGAAATCATTGGTGTAGGCGTTGAAGATGAAGTTCATCATGCAAGAGAACGTTGGAGGAGCGTTGACGAGACCAAAAGACATGACAGTGTATTCATATGAACCAAAGCTTGTCCTGAAAGCCGTCTTGGGAATATCTTGCTCACGGATACGAATCTGATGATAACCCATACGGAGATCAAGCTTGGAGAATACTCGAGCACCTTTGAGTTGTTCGAATAGCTCATTGATGTTGGGAAGTGGGTATTTGTTCTTGATGGTCTTCTTGTTCAATGGACGGTAATCAACACAAAGTCGGTCCGTTCCATCCTTCTTCTTCACAAAAAGAACACCACAACCCCACGGACAAGAACTAGGCTGGATGAGACCCATTTTCTCTTGAATATCGAGTTGCTTCTTCAGCTCCTTCAATTCTTCAGGTCCGAGCTTGTAAGGACGTTTGCACACAGGTTCCGTGCCAGGCTCAAGATCAATAACGAATTCAACTGGCCGATGCGGAGGCATTCCTGGAAGCTCTTCTGGAAAAATGTCTTGATATTCGCAAACGAGTGGAATTTGCGAGATAGCATCCAATTCACCCTTCTCATTGAGAGAAAACATACGGATGGTATCATCACGAGCGGCAAAGACAATTACATCCTCAGACGAATGAGTCAATTGAATCTGCCTGGATGCACAATCAAGATGTGCCTTGTGCTTATAAAGCCAATCCATTCCGAGAATAAGATCAATATCCGAGTCACCAAGAACATTTGGAGAGGACAAGAACTTATAGTCACCCAAAGTGATTGTAACATCCGGAACGCATACTCGAGATGTCATTTGACGTGCCGGGGAGACAATAGCCAACGGTTTTGGCAACACTTGAGTAACAAAATCATGCTTAGATGCAAAAGGTCTCGAGATGAAACAATGCGATGCACCCGTGTCAAAAAGAACTTTTGCAGGAATATCATTAACATGAAGGTTACCCATGATCACATCTGACGAGTCCTCTGCCTGAGCTGCATTCATCAAATTGACCTTGGCGGACTTGGGTTTATGCTTGACCACAGCTGTACTTGCCGATCTGACAGGAGGAGGAGGAGGAAGACGCCTCTGGTTGAAACACTTGTTGGCATAGTGACCCTTCTGTTGGCACTTGTTGCACGTGACCTCTGAAAGCGGACGGTGGTACGGAGCACTCGATCTTGGAGGTTGAGACGAAGTCTTGTTCTGAAAGCCAGGGTTGGGTGGGTGGGAAGAACCACTGCCACCTTTGCTCTTCTGCTGATATGGCTGACGGAATGGAGGAGGAGGAAGCCAATACTTCTGCTGCTTGGCCACTTGAGTGGAGGAAGAAGGAGTAACATCTCTGACTCGCTTCTTGGAAGCATCACACCTAAACTGAGCAGCCTCTTGCTTCAGTGCCATGTTGTAGAACTCATCGTATCTCAAGGGCTCGAAGAGAACAAGAGCGAGCTGGATTTCTTCTCTGAGACCACCCCTGAACTGATATATCATGCTCTTCTCATCGGGGACATCCTGCTTGGCAAAGCGGGCGAGCTTCTGGAACAACTTGTTGTAGTCATAGACAGACAAAGAGCCTTGCTTCAGGTTGCGGAATTCCTCACGCTTGCTTTCAACCACGCTCTGCAGAATATGATGAGCTCGGAAATCTCGACGGAAATCATCCCAAGTGATAACACGTCCACCTCTGGAGTCCTTGTACTGCTGGAACCATTCTGCAGCTTGATCTTTGAGTTGGAAGGAAGCGAACTTGACAAAGTCCTCAGGCCTGACGTTACTGCACTCGAAATGCTTGCACAGATCCACAAGCCAATCATCAGCATTGGTTGCCTCAACACAATTGCTGAAAGTCTTTGGCCCATTAGCAAGGAACTGGTTGAGTGTAGCAAAGTGATTCTGATTGCTGCCTTGATTCCCTTGGTTGCCTTGATTGCGCTCTTGAAGAATTTGCATGATCAACTGTGTGTTTGCATTGGTTGCGGCCATCACAGCTTGCCATGCCTCCGGAGGAGGTGGAGGTGGTGGTGGATCAGGATTCGGAGTCGTGCGCGTTGGAGGAGCCATCCTGAAGAGGTTGACCACCATTAGCACAAAGATAGACAAATATTGAAGCTGAATCCAACGAAAGGAAAATTGCAACATATAGTCTTCACATCCGAACAAAATGAACGAATGCATTCCTCTTGAAATGGTCACATATCCATAAATTGAGAAGCCACGTAGAATTAAGGTAGAGAAATAATTCAACAAGGTACGGATCAAGAACGAATAATCGGTAAGAAATCCCAATCTCAAACCAATATCCGTGGAAGAAGAACTAGAGCTACTAGAATTCCCACCTATGGAACTCCCGAACCTTTCCGGTTATGCAATCAGGTGTTGGGGATACAGGGGAAGCATAATATCTCACCCAAACTAGCAATTCCTACATCCAGCTGTATCCATCCTTCAACACATAACCAAGAAACCTTCGGAAACCATCTACCTCAACCTTCGAAAAGCATCCGTTATACAAGTTATGGCGATACTCCTGAACTCCTGTCCCAGTACTGGGTGGCGTCGAGGTTATCTCACCAACGAACTGCATAAAAGAGATTTTCGATGTCGGTGTACTAAACTCAGGTATTCCAGAACTGCAACGATAAAATTATGATGACAACACCTCAGAGCTCAACTCCCCGGGACACTTCCACTAAACCCCTGACAGGAGGCACCAAGACAATGTTCTCATCGTAAAACCATCAGAATGATTCCAAGATACCCGCGTGATCCTAAAAAAAATTAGTGAAATTTGAGAAGAGAAGAGTCAAAACTCTACGTCAGGATGCCTTACCAGAGCAATGAGGAGACTGGGAAGTAAAAAGAATTCCTAAACTCTCCGATATATAATTCCTAAATGACTCAAAACATTTTTTTCTAGACACAACTCGGCCGCTAAAAACGATCAAGCAATGGGGCTCCTAAGGTCGGGGAAGGCTCTGATTACCAACTTGTAACACCCTCGATGCGACTATATCTCCCACGTGTCGAGGCACGACTTAGAGGCATAATCGCATTGAAGGCATATGTCGCAAGTTAGGCAATCTTCACAACATCCCATGTAATAAGAATAATAAAGGGGAGATAACATAGTTGTCTTACACTCGCCACGTCAATCAAGTACATAAATAACATCACATCAACCAAACACTCATGGCCCGACTACGGCGCCAAAATAAAAGAGAACCCAACATGCGACGACGGTCCCGTTCACCCCCAACTGGGCACCACTACTGATCATCGGGAAAGGAAACATAGTAACGTTGAGAGTCTTCGTCGAACTCCCACTTGAGCTCATACGCGTCTCCTGGAGTGGAATCATCAGGCCCTGCATCTGGTGTAATAGTAATCTGTGAGCCACAGGGACTCAGCAATCTCGCACCCTCGCGATCAAGACTATTTAAGCTTATAGGTATGGCAAGGTAAATATATGTGGAGCTGCAGCAAGCGTCTAGCAAGTATGGTGGCTAACTTATTCGCAAGGAGAGCGAGAAGAGGAGGCGAAGCGCGAGCGAGAAACTAGAGAACAACCTGCGCAAACATTACTCCAACACCGTGTCCACTTCCCGGACTCCGCCGAGAAGAGGCCATCACGGTAACACACTAAGTTGATTCATTTTAATTAATTAAGGTTCAAGTTATCTACAACCGGACATTAACAAATTCCCATCTGCCCATAACCGCGGGCACGGCTTTCAAAAGTTCAAATCCCTGCAGGGGAGTCCCAACTTAGCACATGACAAGCTCTCACGGTCAACGAAGGAATAGACCTCCTCCCAAGACGTTCCGATCAGAACCGGTATCTCGGTAATTCAAGACACTTCAACAGGTTAAAACAAGACCAGCAACACCGCCCGAATGTGCCGACAAATCCCAATAGGAGCTGCACATATCTCTTTCTCAGGGCACACTCAGATAAGCAATCCGTACAACTAAAACCAGCCCTCGAGTTTCCCCGAGGTGGTGCTGCAAGGGGCTCTAGATTGGACCAACACTCAGAGGAGCACTGGCCTGGGGGGTTTAAATAAGATGACCCTTGAGTCTGCAGAACCCAAGGGAAAGAAAAGGCTAGGTGGCAAATGGTAAAACCAAGGTTGGGCGTTGCTGGAAAAGCTTTAATCAAGGCGAACTATCAAGGGGTTCCCATTATAACCCAACCGCGTAAGGAATGCAAAATCCGGGAACATAACACCGATATGACGGAAACTAGGGCGGCAAGAGTGGAACAAAACACTAGGTGAGAGGCCGAGCCTTCCACCCTTTACCAAGTATATAGATGCATTAAGATAGAAAGATAATATAATGATATCCCAACAAGTAAATAAATGTTCCAACAAGGAACGACCTTCAATCTTCACCTACAACTAGCAACGCTATAAGAGGGGCTGAGCAAATTGGTAACATAGCCAATCAATGGTTTGCTAGGACATGGTGGGTTTGAGGTTTGACATAGCAATTTGGAGGCTTGAAAGCAAGTGGTAGGCATCGTAGCATTGGCATAGCAAAAGAGCGAGCAAACTAGCATAGCAAAGATAGTAGTGATTTCGAGGGTATGATCATCTTGCCTGCACAGTTGTCAGAGTTGACTGGATCCTCGAAAGCAAACTCAACGGGCTTCTCGTTAGCGAACTCGTCTCCTGGCTCTACTCAAACAAGACAAACAAGCAACAAGGTCACAATCAACCACGGGCAAGACCAAGCAATATGATGAAATGATGATATGCTATGCGGAATGTGATGTGGGATGCAAAAAGCAAGATATGACAGGAAATGCATGAACCTGGCCTCAAATTGGAAATCCAAGTGTGCCACTGGAAAGATGAGATGAAATCGCTTGAAAACAATATAAAGAACGCCGGAATCGGAGTTACGGTTTGGAAATGGCAAGCGATTCAAAAATGACACCGGTCTGCGATTTACAGCAAGTAGCCATCTAAACGCAAAGAGATGAACATGCTACAGCACCCAAACATGACAAAGAAATACATGGCAGGGATGCCTACAAGATTCTTAACTAAAGTCTAGCACTGAGCTACGGCCAATTCATCCATTAACAGGTTCAAACAAGCATGGCAAAAATGCATATGACAAACAGATTTCAGACTTAGTGAAATTAACACTTGTCTGGAATTTCAGATCAGGTAGCCCTCTTCGGAGCAACAAAACTATATGCTACAAGACCTGAACATGGCAAAGTAAAGCATGTCATGGAGCTACATAAAGAGATTAACAAAAGTCCCTTAGTGACCTTGAGCCAAAAGGGATCGGAAAATACAATTGCAAGCATGTGAACATAGCAAAAACATAATCAGTTTTCAGACTTAGTGAAAACTGACACATGCTGAAATATAACTCAAGTAGGCATGTTTACGAGCTCGATGCACTCACTACGGTGCAAGTCATGGCAAGAAAAGCATACACCCATCAAGAAGGCACAAAATTCAAGCTAGACATGGCAAGAACAATAGCATAGCATGCACGGATCAACTACAACATCATCGGCAAAATTGCAAACAAGTTGGCAATCTACCCAGATTCACAAAGTAGCAAAAGTAGAGCTCGATTGACTCAAGCTAGGGTGCTCCATAATTGCAAACAAAGACATGGATGGATAGAGCACCCCAAGATTAACAAAACTCCCTTACTGATCATCCTCAAAAGAGGCACGGATCACTACGAAACAACAAGAACATATGGCATCATGAGATAAACAGCTCCAGGACTTAGTGAAATTACTAAGTCCCTGAAAACAGAATTAGCAAGTGCACCACTTTGCAAGCTTGCACAAGTCACCACACACATCACAAAAATACATGGGTTGCACCTCTGGAAAGATGACAAAACCCTTAACAAAACACATGTAGAACTCATGGGTATAGCATGCACACATTACTCATGGCAAAAATGACAAAAAGCTAAACGGAGTAGCAGATCTGACAATTATCTCCAATAGCCCTCTTCTAACAGCATTCCGGGCATCAAGATGAACTCAAATGAAAATGATGCAATGGAATGAAATGATGTACTCTCTGAGGTGAACATTTTGATATGCTATATGCATGAATCGGAGCTATGGATGCAAAGTTACGGACCTACGAACATGAGTTCTTGAACTGAAAATTTAGGACTTAGAAAAAAAAACAACCCCCAGATCTAGGGTTTGACCGGCGCACGAACCGAGGCGGCGGCGCGCACTGTAGCTCCGGCGAGTTCGTTGGTGGCCGGGCCGGCGAGGAGAAGGGCCGGGGAGGCCGGGCAGCGGCGGATCCGAGCGGCGGAGAGGATGGCGCGGCCGGTGGCGGCGATGGGCGAAGG
>NC_057800.1:323597008-323603294 GCF_018294505.1 Triticum aestivum
CCAACTCTTTTACTCTGGGGTTTTCTTTTGGTCCATGAAAAATCATCAAAAATTGGCACGTCAATTGGACTCTGCTTGATATTCCTTTTCTGTAAAACTCAAAAACAAGAAAAAAGAACAGAAACTGGCACTGGGCTCTCGGTTAATAGGTTAGTCCCAAAAATCATATAAAATAGCATATAAATGCATATAAAACATCCAAGGTTGATAATATAATAGCATGGAACAATAAAAAAATTATAGATACGTTGGAGACGTATCAGGCATCCCCAAGCTTAGTTACTGCTCGTCCTCGAGTAATTAAATGATAAAAACAGAATTTTTGATGTGCAATGCTACCTAACATATTTATCCATGTAATTCTTTATTGTGGCAACAATTTTCAAATCCATAAGATTCAACACAAAAGTTTAATATTGACATAAAAATAATAATACTTCAAGCATACTAACAAAGTAATCATGTCTTCTCAAAATAACATGGCCAAAGAAAGCTATCCCTACAAAATCATATAGTATGGCTATGCTCTATCTTCATCACACAAAATATTTAAATCATGCACAACCCCGATGACAAGCCAAGCAATTGTTTCATACTTTTGATGTTCTCAAAATTTTTCAATCTTCACGCAATACATGAGCGTGAGCCATGGACATAGCACTATAGGTGGAATAGAATGGTGGTTGTGGAGAAGACAAAAAGGAGAAGATAGTCTCACATCAACTAGGCATATCAATGGGCTATGGAGATGCCCATAAATAGATATCCATGTGAGTGATTAGGGATTGCCATGCAACGGATGCACTAGAGCTATAAGTGTATGAAAGCTCAAAAAGAAACTAAGTGGGTGTGCATCCAACTCACTTACTCACGAAGACCTAGGGCATTTTGAGGAAGCCCATCATTGGAATGTACAAGCCAAGTTTTATAATGAAAGATTCCCACTAGTATATGAAAGTGACAACGTAGGAGACTCTCTATCATGAAGATCATGGTGCTACTTTGAAGCACAAGTGTGGTAAAAGGATAGTATCATTGCCCCTTCTCTCTTTTTCTCTCATTTTTTTGTTTTTTTTGGGCCTTCTCCTTTTTTATGGCCTCTTTTTCCTCTCTTTTTTTCCGTCCAGAGTCTCATCCCGACTTGTGGGGGAATCATAGTCTCCATCATCCTTTCCTCACTTGGGACAATGCTCTAATAATGATGATCATCACACTTTTATTTACTTACAACTCAAGAATTACAACTCGATAGTTAGAACAAGATATGACTCTTTATGAATGCCTCCGGTGGTGTATCAGAATGTGCAATGTATCAAGAGTGACACGTATGAAAGAATTATGAATGGTGGCTTTGCCACAAATACGATGTCAAGTACATGATCATGCAAAGCAATATGACAATGATGGAGCATGTCATAATAAACGGAACGGTGGAAAGTTGCATGGCAATATATCCCGGAATGGCTATGGAAATGCCATAATAGGTAGGTATGGTGGCTGTTTTGAGGAAGGTAAATGGTGAGTTTATGGTACCAGCGAAAGTTGCGCGACACAAGAGAGGCTAGCAATGGTGGAAGGGTGAGAGTGCGTATAATCCATGGACTCAACATTAGTCATAAAGAACTCACATACTTATTGAAAAAATCTATTAGTTATTGAAACGAAGTACTACGCACATGCTCCTATGGGGACAGATTGGTAGGAAAAGACCATCGCTCGTCCCCGACCGCCACTCATAAGGAAGACAATCAATAAATAAATCATGCTCCGACTTCATCACATAACAGTTCACCATACTTGCATGCTACTGGAATCGCAAACTTTAACACTAGTATTTCTCAAATTCACAACTACTCAATAGCACGACTCTAATATCACCACCTTCATATCTCAAAACAATTATCAAGTATCAAACTTCTCATAGTATTCAATGAACTTATATGAAAGTTTTTATTATACCCAACTTGGATGCCCATCATATTAGGACTAATTTCATAACCGAAGCAAATTACCATGCTGTTCTAAAAGACTCTCAAAATAATATAAGTAAAGCATGAGAGTTCATCTATTTCTTCAAAATAAAAATACCACCATGCTCTAATAGGATATAAGTAAAGCACTAGAGCAAATGACAAAATACTCCGAAAGATATAAGTGAAGATCAATGAGTAGTCAAATAATTATGCAACTATGTGAAGATTCTCTAACATTTAATAATTTCAGATCTTGGTATTTTATTCAAACAGCAAACAAAACAAAAGAAAATAAAATGACGCTCCAAGCAAAACACATATCATGTGGTGAATAAAAATATAGCTCCAAGTAAAGTTACTGATGAACGAAGACAAAACAGGGGATGCCTTCTGGGGCATACCCAAGCTTAGGCTCTTGGTTGTCCTTGAATATTAACTTGGGGTGCCTTGGGCATCCCCAAGCTTAGGCTCTTGCAACTCTTTATTCCCTAGTCCATCGAATCTTTACCCAAAACTTGAAAACTTCACAACACAAAACTTAATAGAAAACTCGGAAGCTCCGTTAGTATAAGAAAATAAATCACCACTTAGGTACTGTTGTGAACTCATTCTAAATTTATATTGGTGTAATATCTACTGTATTCCAACTTCTCTATGGTTCATACCCTCCGATACTACTCATAGATTCATCAAAATAAGCAAACAACACATAGAAAACAGAATCTGTCAAAAACAGAACAGTCTGTAGTAATCTGTATCAAACGTATACTTCTAGAACCCCAAAAATTCTAAAATAAAATTTTGGACGTGAGGAATTTATCTATTAATCATCTGCAAAAATAATCAACTAAGTAGCACTCTCCAGTAAAACATAGCAGCAAATCTCGCGAGCGCTAAAGTTTCTGTCTTTTACAGCAAGATTGCAAAGACTTTGCCTATGTCTTCCCAAAGGTTCTACTTGGAACAAACACTAACTAAAAACATAAAACCACATCTAATCAGAGGATATATGAATTATTTATTACTAAACAGGAGCAAAAAGCAAAGAACAAAAATAAAATTGGGTTGCCTCCCATCAAGCGCTATCGTTTAACGCCCCTAGCTAGGCACGATGATTTCAATGATGCTCACATAAAAGATAAGAATTGAAACATAGAGAGAGCATCATGAAGAATATTACTAGCACATTTAAGTCTAACCCACTTCCTATGCATAGGGATTTTGTGAGCAAACAACTTATGAGAACAAGAATCAACTTGCATAGGAAGGTAAAACAAGCATAACTTCCGTATTTTAAGCACATAGAGAGGAAACTTGATATTATTGCAAATCCCACAAGCATAAATTCCTCCCTCATAATAATTTTTAGTAGCATCATGAATGAATTCAACAATATAACTATCACATAAAGCATTCTTTTCATGATCTACAAGCATAGGAAATTTACTATTCTCCACATAAGCAAAATTCTTCTCATTCAAAATAGTGGGAGTATCATAAGAAACTCTAATACTATAAATTGTTTCCACATTAAAAGAGTAATGTTCAGAAAAAGGGTAATCATAATCATGACAAGTTTTATAAATATAATCATCACTACTTTTTATAGCATAAGTGTCACCACAATAATCATCATAACTAGCAACTTTGTTCTCATCACAATCAATTGAAACCTCTTCCAAGATAGTGGAATCATTACTAAATAAAGTCATGACCTCTCCAAATCCACTTTCATCAATATAATCATCATGAATAGGAGGCATGCTATCATCATAATAAATTTTCTCATCAAAACTTGGGAGACTAAAAATATCATCTTCATCAAACGTAGCATCCCCAAGCTTGGGACAAACATTAATTGCAGCAAATACATTCTGAAACATGTCATTCTCATCAAACATAGCATCCCCAAGCTTGGGCCTTTTCATATCATAAGCATAATCACTCTCATCATTAATAGTATGGATAGCACCAATAGTATAACAATTATCATCATCACAATGAGTAATAGGAGCAACATCATTTGGGAGGGATACATTGTTTCCTTTGCTTCTCCGTGTTTTCTTTTTATTCTTCACACCATGTGTGGGTTTAATCCTCTTTTTAGAGCTCCTTATTAATGAGATTGGTTGAATGGAAGGCTCCTCCTCGTTAACTGATTCATCATAAGAAATAATAGGAAGATATTGAGAAGTCTCTTCCCTTTCATTAGTATTCTCTTCATCTTCTATTTGTTTTCTTGTCTTTATGTAATTGGAAATATAATGATTTTCAATGCAATTCACCGCACAATACATATAAATTTCCTCTAGATCAAAATCAAGAAATCTATCAAGATTAAATTTTGGAACACCCTTAGTTATACGTTTCATTTCTTCATACCCCAAAAGAAGACTAAGCTCTTTATGATGCTCAAGGGTAATAAAGTTATCAAAATTTTTGTACACGATTTGATCATGAAACAAATAGCATTGGAGCTTTAAATGACCATGTTCATTGCAAAGTTCACAAGGATGGCGATAAATATTGAATCTTTCAGCACAATCATCTAGCCTTTCTTGCAACCATTTAGTTTCCAAATACTTATGCCTCTTGCAAAATCTATCTTCCCTATTTGGTGTGTGCTTGCAAGCTCTATGTATTCCACAAAAGTTGACATGCTTATAAGAGACATTTTCATCATGACTAGTGCAATCATCATTAGTACTATGGATATTCAAAGAGTTCATACTAATAACATTGCAATCATGCTCATCATTCAAAGATTTAGTGCCAAACATTCTTATGCATTGTTCTTCTAACACTTTGGCACAATTATCGGAATCCTTATTTTCATGAAAGATATTAAAAAGATGAAACATATGAGGTACCCTCAATTCCATTTTTTTGTAGTTTTCTTTTATAAACTAAACTAGTGATAAAACAAGAAATAAAAAGATTCGATTGCATGATCTAAAGATATACTTTCAAGCGCTAACCTCCCAGCTAACGGCGCCAGAAAAGAACTTGATGTATACTACACAACCTTCTTCTTGTAGACGTTGTTGGGCCTCCAAGTGCAGAGGTTTGTAGGATAGTAGCAAATTTCCCTCAAGTGGATGACCTAAGGTTTATCAATCCGTGGGATGTGTAGGATGAAGAAGGTCTCTCTCAAACAACCCTGCAACCAAATAACAAAGAGTCTCTTGTGTCCCCAACACACCCAATACAATGGTAAATTGTATAGGTGCACTAGTTGGGCGAAGAGATGGTGATACAAGTGCAATATAGATGGTAGATAAAGTTTTTTTTAATCTGAAAATATAAAAACAGTAAGGTAACTAATGATAAAAGTGAGCGTAAACGACATTGCAATGAGTTGAAACAAGGCCTAGGGTTCATACTTTCACTAGTGCAAGTTCTCTCAACAATAATAACATAATTGGATCATATAACTATCCCTCAACATGCAACAAAGAGTCACTCCAAAGTCACTAATAGCGGAGAACAAACGAAGAGATTATTGTAGGGTATGAAACCACCTCAAAGTTATTCTTTTTCATCGATCTATTCAAGAGTCCGTACTAGAATAACACCTTAAGACACAAATCAACCAAAACCCTAATGTCACCTAGATACTCCAATGTCACCTCAAGTATCCGTGGGTATGATTATATGATATGCATCACACAATCTCACATTCATATATCCAACCAACACAAAGAACTTCAAAGAGTGCCCCAAAGTTTCTACTGGAGAGTCAAGACGAAAACATGTGCGAACCCCTATGCATAAGTTCACGAGGTCACGAAACTTGCAAGTTGATCACCAAAACATACATCAAGTGGATCACGTGATATCCCATTGTCACCACAGATAAGCACATGCATGACATACATCAAGTGTTCTCAAATCCTTAAAGACTCAATACGATAAGATAACTTCAAAGGGACTCAATTCAACACAAGAGAGTAGAGGGGGAGAAACATCATAAGATCCAATTATAATAGCAAAGCTCGCGATACATCAAGATCGTGCCAACTCGAGAACACGAGAGAGAGAGAGAGAGATCAAACACATAGCTACTGGTACATACCCTCAGCCCCGAGGGTGGACTACTCCCGCCTCTTCATGAAGAGCGTCGGGATGATGAAGATGGCCCCCGGAGAGGGATTCCCCCCTCCGGCAGGGTGCCGGAACGGGTCTAGATTGGTTTTCAGTGGCTACGGAGGCTTCTGGCGGCGGAACTCCTGATCTAGGTTATTTTCTAGAGGTTTCTGTATTTATAGGAAATTTTGGCGTTGGTCTCACATCAAGGAGGTGCCCGAGTCATC
>NC_057800.1:323603505-323618227 GCF_018294505.1 Triticum aestivum
GGGAGGGGGTGGGTGGGCGCGCCCCCACCCTCGTGGACACCCTGGGACTCTTCTGATCCAACTCTTTTACTCTGGGGTCTTCTTTTGGTCGATAAAAATCGTCAAAAAATGGCACGTCAATTGGACTCCGTTTGATATTCCTTTTCTGTAAAACTCAAAAACAAGAAAAACAGAAACTGGCACTCGGCTCTAGGTTAATAGGTTAGTCCCGAAAATCATATAAAATAGCATATAAATGCATTAAAACATCCAAGGTTGTAATATAATAGCATGGAACAATAAAAAAATTATGGATACGTTGGAGACGTATCAGGGTTCGCGACCCCGATTACCGCTTTGGCCTCAGATCCAGATCAGGCCGTCAGGTCCGAAGACGTGAGTCTAGCGCCCACCAGACTCTCTGCACTTAGGGAGCTTGCAACCGGAGAAGCGCTCGACTCTAAGTCCAAACTCCCGAGGTCCGTGCCAAGTGGGCGCCACTAGGAGGCTCCAACTCCGGACAGTCTCACAGACTCTCGCTTCTCTGCCTAACCCTCTCCTTTAAATGAGGCTCTGGACTTAATGCGATCGTTCGCCATAACGGAAGGATAGCTTCCGAATTATGCCCAGCCCGGACTAGGGGCTGAGAGTGGGGAATTTTACGTCCCACCCACCATCCACTTCATAGCCACCGTCGAAGATCTAACCGACATGCTGGACTACGCCTCCGAAGACATCGACAATATGGACGGCGATGCTGGAGACGAACAAGGCCAAAACCCTCCGTTTACTCGACGATAGACGGCCACCTCCACATACGACATATACATGGTGGACACACCCAAAGTGGATGGCAACAATGGCAAGGAGAACCCGGTTGAGGACAAGCTTGCCGAAGCCCCTCCGAAGCGTCGATGTCAGCGGCGCCGCTCAAAATCGCGTCGCGACAAAGACGACAATACCGGCACCGAAGACAATAATACTCCAGAGAATGCCGAAGACCCTGAAGCCCCTGTAGAGCCAACATCCGAAAAAGATGATTGGGAGGATGGGCAGGTAAAACCTGACGATCTTGTCGAGAACAAGGGCTTGGAGGATAGTAACTATCTACCAACCTCCAAAGAAGATGTGAGCCTCGATGACGAAGATTTCATCGTGCCGGAGGAATCCCTCGAACAAGAGCGCTTTAAGCACCGGCTAATCGCCACCGCAAGAAGCCTGAAAAAGAAGTAGCAGCAGCTTCAAGCTGATCACGACTTACTCAATGACAGATGGACTAACGTCCTGGCAGTCGAGGAATACGGCCTCGAACGCCCAACAAAGAGCTACCCGAAGCGCAAGCTGCCACCCCAATTCGAGAATGAGGCCCAGGAGCCCATACCACTAACGCGTAACGCTGCTGACCGACCTAACCGACCGCCGCGTGGCTGGGACAGAGCGACAACTCAAGCCGAGCACCAGCCCACGCCACCTCGCCATAAAAGCAGGGGAACGGCGGCTCCAGAGTATACATATGACCTACGATAGGACCTGGACAATAGAGCTGGTCAAACCAGATCGATCTCTGGATCAAGGGGACGTGCCCCAACGCGAGAGGACAATCATCAGGCCTGGCACAACAAACACAACCTCACTCGGGCTGAAAATCGCATACAGACTTCATCCGAACTGCGTCCCGACATTGCCCGATTCAAAGGCACCACACACCCTCTATGCTTCATCGATGAGGTAATGGAGCACCAGTTCCCAGAAGGGTTTGAACCCGTGAACATCGACTCATAGGACGGCACGACGGACCCCGTAGTTTGGATTGAAGATTTTCTTCTCCACATACACATGGCTCGCGGTGATGACCTCCATGCCATCAAATATTTCCCCTTGAAACTTAAGGGACCAACACAACACTGGTTAAACAGCCTCCCAGAAAATTCTATTGGCAACTAGGAAGATTTGGAAGATGCCTTTAGAGACAACTTCCAAGGTACCTATGTACGGCCCCCGGACGCCGATGACCTCAGTCACATAGTCCAGCAACCCGGCGAGTCAGCCCAGAAACTCTAGACAAGGTTCCTAATAAAAAAACCAAATTGTTGACTGTACGGACGCCGAAGCCCTCGTGGCCTTTAAACATAGCGTCCGAGACGAATGGCTCACCCGACACCTCGGCCAAGAAAAACCGAAGTCCATGGCAGCCCTTACCACACCAATGACTCACTTTTGCGTAGGATAAGATAGCTGGCTAGCCCGCAGAAGCAATAGCACCAGCGATGATGCGGAGCACCCCAGGGTCTTCCCATGGACCTACCATCGTCTCATCAAGTGCCTAGTGGACCCATGACTCGATCACGTGCAAGAGCTCTTGAAAACGAGGTGACATCTCTCCTCTCACAATTCCACTTCGATGCACATGAAGCGTGGCTACTACCTCATATGAATACTTTGTGCATACTCAGGTACAATGGAGAAGCTAAGGAGCAAGGACAAGAAGAAGAGGAAGATGGACGAGAAGACGGAGAGGAAGGAGGGCTGAAGGAAAAGTCCCAGCCACCGGACGACCGGCCGGGACCGGACGTCCGACGCCTGAAGCATCAGCCGAGCTCCAGCGAGCGGACGTCCGGTCCAGACCAGACGACCGGTGCCCCTGCACCCGAAGCAAACGAGCGGACGTCCGGTCCAGACCGGACGACCGGCGCACCTGCATCCGAACCAACATGAGCGGAAGCCCGACATTTTCGGACGTCCGGCACCCCCATCACAGAGCCGAACCAGCGAACGTCCGGAGGACACCGGACGACCGGCCGCTCCTGAGACACCGGACGACCGGCCACCAGCGGACGTCCGGTACCTGGCTGCGTCCAGATTTGGGCCCGAGGCCCATGTACCCCTACTTTCGCCCCCATTTGCACTTAGACTATAAGTAGACCTCTCCCACCTCCTTTCTAGGGTTAGCAAATGTTTAGCTCATATTTGTGAGAGAGCTTTGCTCATCCACTTGGTTACCTTCTCCTTGGAGATTTGAGCCTCCACCGGAGAAGATCCCCCAAGCGGATTCAAGCCCCCTTTAGGGGAAGAACCCCTTGAGGATTCAAGACCTCCTCACGGAGAAGAACCGGTTACCGTGTATCGTCCTTAATTGTTCGTGGATTCGTGTATCACTACCTATGTACTCGAGGATCTAGCCCATGTGTGACTTATTCATGTCGGTTTAGTGAATTTTCCTCTTGTGTTTTCCCTCCGTTCATCCCCGTGTTCTTCATGATTTCCCCGGGATCTGCTCCTTTCGTGAAAGATCGGCTGATTAGGGTCTCTACCCTACATCATCTTGGTATCTAGAGCAAGTTTGATCATGATTTCGGAGCCCCCTCTTCGTTTTCTAGCTTGATTTTGTTGTTGTCGTCCTAATCCGAAAATCCCCACAAAAATAGCCCCAAAAAAATTTCTTGTGATTTGTGAGTTTTGATGATGTTTTGTTGGTTTTGATCCATGAATTTGTTGTGTTGCAAGTGGATCTAGCCTTCCCCCACCATCTCCACCTCGAAATCCATCCAAAATCCACGAGATTCTATCATTTTTTACCCCGACCCACCGGACGACCGCAACTTACCGGACGTCCGGAGCTGCAGGAACTACCGGACGTCCGACCTTTCCAGACGACCGGAACCTCTAACCCGAGCTGAAATTAGCGGATTTCCGACCTGACCGGACGTCCGGCGACCGGACATCCGTCCACTTCCGGATAACCGCTAATTCCACCACATCATCCGCTACACCACCACCGACTTCCGCAAACCTTTCCAATATCCCAACCACACCACCATTTACCCGCTACCTACTACGACGCCTTTTGTCGCACTTGGTTTCGAGAATTTGAGTTACGGTACCGTATCCTTTTTGTGTTCCGTCTATCTAGGTACGGTTCGACATCGACATCACCGCCGCTCATTTTTCGCCACGGACGCGTCATCAACAACGACCACCTCGACTATGACTTGGTATTCGTGCCACCATTTTGACACCATACCGGAAGCAAGACTGGTAACCTCATCTTGGTATTGGACATATCACTCTTGCCATTACATTGATAGCCATCATAGCCTTACTCCTTTGCGTTGCTTACCCATCGAGACTAGCCATTGAGTATTGCCGGCAACGAGACTTGTGCACATTAGTGATCATACTTCCCATAGCATACATACATACATCATTGTTGCCTATATTGGTATCATCTCTTGTGTCACAAAGTTGTCATCGCATACTCACTTGCTATCTTGGTTCGTCAAGCATTGCATGAGAAAAGAGCTCAAACATCAAAGAGCCAACCAAGCTTTTAAGCAAAGAGGAAAGATAAGCAAAGAGCTTTTAAGCAAGAACCATATCATCATACAACATTAAGATTGTCATACTCGACCATCTTGGATCATATCACAACAACACCTTGCATAAAACATATTTGGGATAGAAGTCGTTGCATTTTTGCTAAGTAGGTTGTGCACAAGTTCTTGTATCCACCTATCGTGCAATCGTGCTAGCGTCTCTCTAGTGTTGTGCAACAAGAGAATTTTGTGGATTCCACATTTTGGCTCACCCTTGGTTGCACAACCCCACTTATCTTTTTCCGCGTGTGTTTCCGTGTACCTTATCTGCTTGGTCTACTTGTTACATTGCATCTTGCGAATCTTCTCCAACATTATTGAATCTTTCTTACATTCACATTAAAATTGTGCCACCATCCTAACCAAGCTCCACCATAAGCTTTTACTTGTGTAGGTGTGAGAAACCGACGAGAATTCGTACCAATTGGGCTATTTCCTTGTCCTACATTGGAGTGATCATCGATTCACTTTCAACTTCGGTCAAGGTACATTTGGTATTCGTTCTTCTCTTTCTACCACTCACATTTGTCTTGGAATGATGGATAGGCCAAGTACTTCTACCAACCCACTCTTCATGAAGCAAGACGACGACATGAACTCCTTCATCACCAAGAGTCATCTCTTTGGTGCACAACGTGCTTTGTATCAAGAGCAACAAGCTATGAGTGAACGCATCGACAACCTTGCCGCTGACTTGCGACTTTCCGAGCAACGTACAAGGGACTACTTTGACCACAAGCTCGACGATCACAAGCAAGAGAATGACACAAGGATGGATGAGATTTGCGCTTTGTTGCTCAACCGCTCTTCTTCCATTTCAAGGAGCCGTTCAAGTCGCCACTCCAACTTCACCCTCTCCGGCTCAAGTACACCGTCGTCAAACACTCTTCGACGTGCCGCGCGCAACGAGCGTCAAGCAAACCTCAATCCACTTCGAGACACCGACTCTCCGGAACGTCGACAACGTCAAACCGAAGAAGCCTTTGCGCTAGCATGAGAACCGCAACGACAACGCCAACATGAAGAGGAAGAACGCGCGCGTCTATAGCAAAATGCACAAGATGACGAGACACAACATCAAGAACAACAACTCCATGACGCTCAAGCACTTGAGGCGCAACAAGCTCTACGTGATGCGAGTCGAGCCATTGCCGACCGAGGCCGACAAGCCCATGAACAAGAGGAAGCACTTCGCGAAGAAATTCAAGAACGACGATTTTAAGCTCGCATGCATCGTCTAGTTCCTCCTCGAGCTCGACGCGCTCCTCCACAAGCTCACCAAGACCATCAAGTTCATCAAGAGCATGACGACAATGGGAATCCTCCGCGATAAGAGCAACACGAGGTTGACAACCCTCTGCATCAAGAGCACCACGAGTTGAACAATCATCTACAACATGGGCGTCATCATCCCCGACCCCAACACAATGAAGAGCAACGCTACGGCAAGCTCAAGTTCACCATGCCCAATTTCAATGGAAGCAACGATCCCGAAGAATACCTTTCATGGGAATTGAAAGTTGACAAGATCTTCCGTTTGCACAATTATGAAGAAGAGAAGAAGATCGCGATGGCATCCCTTGAGTTCCAAGACTATGTCCTCATTTGGTGGGAACATATCATAGAGCACCGCGAGGCAAGAGGTGAACCACCCATCACTACTTGGGCACAAATGAAGGATGTCATGAGAGCACGCTTCGTGCCTACCTACTGCAACTGCGACCTCTTCAAGAAACTCCAACAACTCAAGCAAGGAACCAAGAGCATTGAAGAATACTACAAGGAGATGGAGATTGCAATGATAAGAGCCAATGTGACGGAAGATGATGAGCAAACAATGGCATGTTTCTTGAATGGACTCAATCATCCTATCAAGAAGATCACCGACTTCCAACCATACTCAAATATCATCGAGCTCGTGCGCCAAGCTACCAAAGCGGAACGCCAAGTGAAAGATGATTTCAAGTATGCCAAGTTCTCATCCAAGTCCTACGGCTTCTCCAATAACCAAGCTTCAACGACTCCAACACCGACTACAAGACCCTCTACTTCCAACATTGACAAGTCGACTTCCAAGAAAGCTTCGCCAACTACAAGCAATCCTAATACGAGCAACTTCAAACCGAGAGCTTCATCATCATCAACCCCTACCGATGAGACCGTCAAGTCGAGTTCCTTCAAGTGTTTCACTTGCGGCGGCCGAGGCCACAAGTCCTGTGAGTGCACCAACAAGCGCACCATGATCTTCAACGACGATGGCACTTATGATTCCATGAGCGAAGGAGAAATGGAAGCCCTTGAGCAAGTCGCCATGCACCACCAAGTGAACAATGAAGACGAATAAGTCTTTTGTGATGAAGACTCAAGTCCCGCACTTGTTGTCTCCAAAGTCTTGACTCTCCAACATCACCAAGAAGAAGACCAACGATTCCACATATTCCACACCAAGGCCGGCATCAATGGACGATCCGTCAAGGTCATCATCGATGGAGGGAGTTTTCACAATCTCGCAAGTGAAGAACTTTGCTCCAAGCTCCAATTGCCCAAGACGAAGCACCCACATCCATACAAAGTGCAATGGCTTAGTGACTCCGGCACTATCCAAGTCGAGCACCATGTGCAAGTATCCTTCAAGATCGGCGCCTATGAAGACACCTTGGAGTGCGACGTCATCCCAATGACCGTTTTTCATCTTCTCCTTGGACGGCCATGGAAATTCGATAGAGGAGTCGTCCACAATGGGCGTACAAACCACTATAGCTTCAAGATGCAAGGAAAGGAGTTTGTGTTACGCCCTATGTCTCCAAGCCAAGTGATCGCCGATAAGCAAGCCACCCATCATGGAGAGAATGGTGAGAGAGCGAGCCACCAAAAAGAGAGTGAGCTTCACAAGCCCAAATTGAGTGCCTCCACGATGAGCGAAAACAAGAACCTAGTTCTATTTGCCACCAAACGTGAGATGAGAGAAGTGTGTGAGAACCCATTTAGTGTCCTACACTATGTCCTCGTGTGCAAGGACAATGCACCACAAACTAACACTTCTGACACTCTTCCTCTAGTGTTGTCTTCTCTTTTGCAGGAATTTCAAGATGTTTTCCCCGATGAGCTACCTCCGGGATTACCTCCACTATGAGGCATTGAGCACCGCATCGACCTCATCCCCGGAGCACCGCTTCCGAAAAAAGATCCCTACCGTGTCAACCCCGAAGAAACCAAAGAAATTCAAAGGCATGTAAAGCATCTCATAGACCATGGACATGTGCGTGAAAGTTTGAGCCCTTGTGCCGTACCGATCATTCTTTTGCCAAAACATGACGGTAGTTTTTGCATGTGCTCCGATTGTAGACCTATCAATGCTATCACCGTTCGTTATAGGTATCCCATTCCACGCCTAGATGATACGCTAGATGAGCTTAGTGGTGCCACTATATTTTCCAAAATTGATCTTAAGAGTGGTTACTATCAAATCCGCATACAATAGGGCGATGAATGGAAACCGCCTTCAAAACCAAGTTTGGTTTGTATGAGTGGTTAGTCATGCCTATGGGTCTCTCGGAAGCACCGGGCACTTTTATGCGCCTTATGAATCATGTTTTTTGCCCTTACATTGGTATATTTGTTGTGGTTTACTTCCATGACATTCTTGTGTTTAGCAAATCTATCAAAGAGCATGTCACCCATGTCCGCACCGTTTTGCAAACTCTTAGAAAAGTGCGCCTATATGCTAATATGGAGAAATGCCTTTTTGGTGTTGATAAGCTTGTTTTCTTGGGTTTTGTGGTTTCTTCTAAGGGTGTTCATGTAGATGAGTCCAAGATCAATGCTATTAAGACTTGGACGCAACCAACCAACTTGCATCAAGTGCGTAGTTTTCTTGGTCTTGCGGGTTTCTATCGTCGCTTTGTGAAGGATTTTAGCACCATTGCTTCGCCTTTGCATGCTTTGAGCAAGAAGAATGCGCCGTTTATTTGGGGACCATCCCAAGATACCACATTCAAAGAGCTTAAGAATTTTCTTACTCATGCTCCCGTGCTTGCTTTACCCAACTTCGTCAAGCCTTTTGAGATTCATTGCGATGCTAGCGGTAATGGCATAGGAGGTGTGTATACGCAAGATAAGCGCCCCATAGCTTAATTTAGTGAGAAACTTTCCCGAGTGCAACTCAACTATCCCATCTATGACAAAGAGCTATATGCTTTAGTCCGCATTTTACATGAATGGGAACATTACCTTCGTCCCCATGAGTTTATCATTCATACCGATCACGAGACTCTCAAGTATCTTAAGGGTCAAACTAAGTTGAACAAGCGTCATGCTAAATGGAGTGAATTCATTGAGTCTTTTCCCTATGTCATCAAGTACATCAAGGGTAATGAAAACATCGTAGCGGATGCTCTTTCTCGCATATGCATGCTAGTCATGCAACTTGAGTTAGATGTCATTGGCTTCGAGCATATCAAAGAATTGTATGAGCATGATGAAACTTTTGCCACTCCTTATGCCAAGTGTTTGTCGAATACATGTTCGGAACGCTATTACATCAAAGACGGCTATCTTATGAGAGCTAACAAACTTTGTATCCCCAAGTCGTCCCTTCGTTTGTTGCTTTTGCAGGAATCACATGGAGGAGGCTTAATGGGACATTTCGGACGCGACAAGACGTTCGCCACGCTCTCGAAGAGCTACTTTTGGCCAAAGATGTTTCGGGACGTTAATCGCTTCACCAACCGATGTTTGACATGCCGCAAAGCTAAGTCCAAAGCTCAATCTCATGGCCTCTATATGCCTCTACCGCTTCCATACCAACCATGGGAAGACATTAGCATGGACTTCGTACTTGGTTTGCCTAGGACTCGCAATGGGAAAGATTCTATATTTGTCGTTGTGGACCTTTCTCAAAAATGGCACATTTTATTCCTTGTAACAAGATAGACGATGCTTCACATGTTGCTAATCTCTTTTGTAGGGAAATATTGCGTCTACATGGTGTGCCAAAGACTATCGTCTCGGACCGCGACGTCAAGTTCTTGAGTTACTTTTGGAAGACCTTATGCGCCAAGCTCGGAATCAAGCTTCTATTCTCCACGGCCTATCACCCACAAACCGATGGGCAAACGGAGGTGACAAACCGCACGCTCTCCACCCTTCTTCGCGTGCTAATCAAGAAGAACATCAAGGAGTGGGAGGAGTGCTTACCCATCGCCGAGTATGCCTACAACCGCGCAAGACATTCGACTACCAGAAAATCCCCCTTCAAGGTTGTCTACGGTTTCAACCCATTGTCCCCATTGGACATCCTACCTCTACCACTCCACGAGCGCACAAACATGGACGCGAGTGACCGAGCCAACCACCTCAAGAAGATGCATGAAGATACAAGTCACACAATTGAGCTCCAAGTACAACGACTCACGACCAAGCTCAACGTCAACAAGAATCACATGATATTCAACATTGGAGATCTTGTGTGGCTAGACCTTCGCAAGGAACGTTTCCCCAACGAACGCAAGTCCAAGCTACTACTACGAGCTGATGGACCATTCAAGGTGCTTGCCCACTACAACAACAACGCATACAAGATCGACATCCCACGTGACAAGTACTCCGTGAGCGACATCTTCAATGTCAAAGATCTCTCCCCGTACCATGGTGATGAGGATTTCGATCCGAGGTCGGATCTTCCCCAAGGGAGGGGAGATGATGCAGAGCACCCCAAGGTCATCCCCATGGACCTACCATCGTCTTATCAAGTGCCTAGTGGACCCATCACTCGATCACGTGCAAGAGCTCTTGAAACCGAGGTGACATCTCTCCTCTCACAATTCCACTTCGATGCACATGAAGCATGGCTACTAACTCATATGGATACTTTGTGCATACTCAGGTACAATGGAGAAGCTAAGGAGCAAGGATAAGAAGAAGAGGAAGATGGACGAGAAGACGGAGAAGAAGGAGGGCTGAAGGAAAAGTCCTAGCCACCGGACGACCGGCCGGGACCGGACGTCCGGTGCCTGAAGCATCAACCGAGCCCCAGCGATCAGACGTCCGTTCCAGTCAGGAGGATTGGTTCCCCTGCACCCGAAGCAAACGAGCGGACGCCCGGTCCGTACCGGACGACCGACGCACCTGCATCCGAACCAACATGAGTGGAAGCCCGACGTTTCCGAACGTCCGGCACCCCCATCATAGAGCCGAACCAGCGGACGTCCGGAGGATACCGGACGACCAGCCGCTCCTGAGACACCGGACGACCGGCCACCAGTGGACGACCGGTACCTGGCTGCATCCAGATTCGGACCCAAGGCCCATGTACCCCTACTTTCGCCCCCATTTGCACTTAGACTATAAATAGACCTCTCCCACCTCCTTTCTAGGGTTAGCAAATGTTTAGCTCATATTTGTGAGAGAGCTTTGCTCATCCACTTGGTTACCTTCTCCTCGGAGATTCGAGCCTCCACCGGAGAAGATCCCCCAAGCGGATTCAAGCCCCCTTTACGGGAAGATCCCCTTGAGGATTCAAGACCTCCTCACGGAGAAGAACCGGTTACCGTGTATCGTCCTTAGTTGTTCGTGGATTCGTGTATCACTACCTATGTACTCGAGGATCTAGCCCATGTGTGACTTATTCGTGTTGGTTTAGTGATTTTCCTCTTGTGTTTTCCCTCCGTTCGTCCCCATGTTCTTCATGATTTCCCCGGGATCCGCTCCTTTCGTGAAATATCGGCCGATTAGGGTCTCTACCCTATATCAAGCGAGCCCGGCACCTCTGAACCCAGGGACGGCAATGGCAAACCACGATGCAACAAGCACAAGCGTCGAATCAACAATGAAAGTACCGAAGACACAACGCTCAACGCTGGATTCAGCGGCTCTAAATCCGGTCAACGGAAGAAGCCATTCAATGGAAACAGAGATGGTCCATCTAGTTTGGGCAGAATACTCGATCGGCCTTGCCAGATTCACGACACCCCCGATAAGCCTGCCAATCATACAACAGAAATTGTTGGGTCTTTAAAATGGCCAGCAATCTTAACGCCAAACATAAAGGGAAAGGGCCGCCTAGCGAGGACGAAAATGAAGAGCCTCGCCCACCGAACACGGGGGGATAGAAGAAATTTTCCCCCGAGGTAAAAACGGTGAATACGATGTATATCACACACATCCCAAGCGGGAGCACAAGCGCGCATTAAGGGACGTCTATGCCGTCGAGCCGGTCACCCCAAAATTCAACCCATGGTCGGCTTGTCTGATCACCTTCGATCAAAAGGACCACCCAACTAGTATATGTCATGGAGGTTCGACAACTCTGGTCCTCCGATCCTATCATCGACGGATTCCACCTTAAGTGAGTCCTCATGGACGGCGGCAACAGTCTCAACCTGCTCTATCATGACACTGTCCGCAAAATGGGCATTGATTCGTCAAGAATCAAGCCCACTAAAACTACCTTTAAAGGAGTAATACTGTAACGCCCTCGATGCGGCTATAGCTCCCACGTGTCGAGGCACGACTTAGAGACATAACCGCATTGAAAGCAATGTTGCAAGTTAGGCAATCTTCACAATATCCCATGTAACATAAATAATAAAGGGGAGATACATAGTTGGCTTACACTCGCCACGTCAAACAAAGTACATAAATAGCATTACAACATTCAAACACTCATGGCCCGACTACGGCGCCAAAATAAAAGATAACCCAACATGCGACACGGTCCCGATCACCCCAACTGGGCACCACTACTGATCATCAGGGAAAGACACGTAGTATCGTTGAGAGTCCTCGTCGAACTCCCACTTGAGCTCAAGCGCGTCATCTGGAACGGAATCATCGGGTCCTGCATCTGGTGTAATAGTAATCTGTGAGCCACAGGGACTCAGCAATCTCGCACCCTCGTGATCAAGACTATTTAAGCTTATAGGTAAGGCCAGGAAAAATATGTGGGGCTGCAGCAAGCGACTAGCATATATGGTGGCTATCCTGTTCACAAAAGAGAGTGAGAAGAGGAGGCAAAGCACGAACGAGTAACTAGAGGGCATCCTGCGGCAAGCATTACTCCAATACCGTGTTCACTTCCCGGACTCCGCCGAGAAGAGACCATCACGGTAACTCACGCTGTTGATTCACTTTAATTAAGTTAAGGTTCAAGTTATCTACAACCGGACATTAACAAATTCCCATCTGCCCATAACCGCGGGCACGGCTTTCAAAAGTTCAAATCCCTGCAGGGGAGTCCCAACTTAGCCCATGACAAGCTCTCACGGTCAAGAAAGGAATAGACCTCCTCCCGAGACATTCCGATCAGACTCGGTATCCCAGTTTTTCAAGACACTTCAACAGGTTAAAACAAATCCAGCAACACCGCTCGAATGTGCCGACAAATCCCGATAGGAGCTGCACATATCTCTTTCTCAGGGCACACTCAGATTGTCCTACGTACGGGTAGGCCAGCCCAGAGTTGCCCCTGGTGGCCACCGGCAGCTGACAGGTGGACCAACACTCAGAGGAGCACTGGCCCGGGGGGGTTTAAAATAAGATGACCCTCGGGCTCCGGAATCCCAAGGGGAAAAGAGGCTAGGTGGCAAATGGTAAAACCAAGGTTGGGCATTGCTGGAAAAGCTTTAATCAAGGCGAACTATCAAGGGGTTCCCATTATAACCCAACCGCGTAAGGAACGCAAAAATCCAGGAACATAACACCGATATGACGGAAACTAGGGCGGCAAGAGTGGAACAAAATACTAGGCGAGAGACCGAGCCTTCCACCATTTACCAAGTATATAGATGCATTAAGATAACATGGCAATATAATGATATCCCAACAAGTAAATAATGTTCCAACAAGGAACGGTCTCCAATCTTCACCTGCAACTAGCAACGCTATAAGAGGGGCTGAGCAAAGCGGTAACATAGCCAATCAACGGTTTGCTAGGACATGGTGAGTTAGAGGTTTGACATGGCAATTTGGGAGGCTTGAAAGCAAGTGGTAGGCATCGTAGCATGGCATAGCAAAAGAGCGAGCATCTAGCAAAGCAAAGATAGTAGTGATTTTGAGGGTATGATCATCTTGCCTGCAAAGTTGTCAGAGTTGACTGGATCCTCGAAAGCAAACTCAACGGGCTCCTCATTAGCGAACTCGTCTCCTGGCTCTACCCAAACAAGACAAACAAACAAATGGAACACAATCAACCACGTGCAAAGCTCAAACAATATGATGCAAGGATGGTATGCTATGCGGGATGCGACGCGGGATTCATATGCAAGATTTGACAAGGGATGCATGAACCTGGCCTCAACTTGGAAATCCAAGTGTGCCACTGGAAAGATGAGATGAAATCGCTTGAAAACGATATAAAGAACGCCGGAATCGGAGTTACGGTTTCGAAATGGCAAGCAATTCAAATATGACCACGTTCTGCGATTTACAGCAAGTAGCCATCTAAATGCAACAAGATGAACATGCTACAGCACTCAAACATGACATCAAAATACATGGCAGGAATCCATTCATGATGCTTAACAAAAGTCTAGCACTGAGCTACGGCCAATTCATCCATTAACAGGTTCAAACAAGCATGGCAAAAATGCATATGGTAAACAGATCTCAGACTTAGTGAAATTAACACTTACTGATCATCCTCAAAAGAGGCACGTATCACTAGGAAACAACATGAACATATGGCCATATGAGATAAACAGATCAAGGACTTAGTGGAAATGCTAAGTCCCTGAAATCAGCATTACCAAGTGCCTCACTTTGCAAACTTGTGCTAGTCACCACACACATCACAAAAATACATGGGTTGCACCTCTGGAAAGATTTCAAAACCCTTAACAAAACATATGTAGAGCTCATGGGCATATCATGCACACAATAATCATGGCAAAAATGACAAATATCTAAATGGAGCAGTAGATCTGACAATTATCTCAAGTAGCACTCTTCCAATAGCATTTTGGGCATCAAGATGAACTCAAATGAAAATTATGCAATGAGATGAAATGATGTACTCTCTGAGGCGAACGTTTTGATATGCTATATGCCCAAAACGGAGCTACGGACGAGGAGATACGACATGATGAACATAGCAAATTATTAGGGTTTCAGGCAAAGAAAGTCAACCGAGACGAAACCGGATCCAGATCTAGCCCGCGTGTACTGTAGCAATGGCGCGACTCCCGAGGATCATTGGCCGAAATCGAGGAGGCAGGCGGTGGCGGGCTAGTGCCGGAGAAGAGCGGGGGCGGCGACGGCGGGCTTCGGGCGGCGGAGAGGAAGGTCGGGCGGTGCGGGCGCGGCGCTCCTCGGCGGCGGGCTCCCGCGGCAGGGGCGGCGAGGTGTGGTACGGCAGCGGCAATGGCGGGCGCGGC